>NC_091121.1:72530286-72830286 GCF_040183065.1 Periplaneta americana
CAAAGACGACAAGTTAGGCCTACGTGTTATTTATAGAAGTAAAGGTCTGCGCAGACCAAGGCGGATGCGAATGTGAACGCGATCACGAACTATTTGCGAACTTTTAGGCACACACCAACGCGAAAACTGCGTGACCGAACAGCAGCATCAAGACGAACATGGATCCTTCTCAATCTGAAGAAGAATGTCTTCTTGTAGCAGCAGCTTTGGATGATGAAGTACAGAGAGGTAAGTACACTTCGCAGTTTATTATACAGGGTGAGTTTTAAGTCCACCGACAAACTTCAGGGTGTCATTCCTGACTGAAAATGGAGCACAAAAGTTCATATCACCTTGTGTCTGGGAATGCATAGTTTTCACGGTAGATGGCACTGACGACATTCTGTCATAACTTGCAGTGTGGGTTTTGTATGTTACAGATAGTGTGATTTAAGCAACGTAGAAGCACAAAAATCCAGTATTCATTCCAGGAACAAGCCGAGATGGTGTTCGTGTATGGCCAAGCAGGTGATGTTGTGTGTCAGGGTACTTGACTCGATACATCCGTGCTGCTTCTCGAAAGTTTCCACTTGCTTGGCCATACACGAACGCCATCTCTGCTTGTTCCTGGAATGAATACCGGACCACTGTGCTTCTACGTTGCTAAAATCACATTATCTGCAACACACAAAATGCACACTGCAAGTTACGAGTGAATGTCGTCGGTGCCATCTACCGTGGAAACTATGAATTTCCGGACACAAGGTGATACGAACTTTTGTGCTCCATTTTCAGTCAGGAATCACTCCCTGAAGTTTGTCGGTGGATTTAAAACTCACCCTGTATATCATAATATTTACGGCTATTTAAAAACAATATTGCATATTTTACATACTTGTATGTATTGTAAAACTAAGATATCCTCTCAACTTAATGTACAGCGTGATACCACAAAACGTTATGAATGGAATATTTTTCTCTCTCTGACCAGACCATAATTTTTTTCCTCTCTCTGAACAGACCATAATTTTTTCCTAGTAGAAAGAAACGGTTTTGAAACTTGGATTCTCACTTTGAGAGAGGAACATAGGTTAAGGGTGTTTGAGAATAAGGTGCTTAGGAAAATATTTGGGGCTAAGAGGGATGAAGTTACAGGAAAATAAAGAAAGTTACACAACACAGAACTGCACGCATTGTATTCTTCACCTGACATAATTAGGAACATTAAATCCAGGCGTTTGAGATGGGCAGGGCATGTAGCTCGTATGGGCGAATTCAGAAATGCATATAGTGTTGGGAGAGGCCGGAGGGAAAAAGACCTTTGGGGAGGCCGAGACGAAGATGGGAAGATAATATTAAAATGGATTTGAGGGGCTTATGTGAGGGCGGCAATGAACCTCCGGGTTCTTTAAAAGCCAGTAAGTAAGTAAGCAAGTACGTAAGTAAGAAGAAACGCCTTAGAATAAAGATGCATGAAATTAACATGTCAAGAGAGATAAAAGAGTTTAAGAATTTGTACCATCAGCTGAGGGAAGATGAGGCGAACTGAGCGATCAATCCTACATATTCGATCTGTTCACCTGACTATCCAACTGATCGCGCTGGCTGCCCGCCCATGCGAACTGCTCGCGTACTGGCTGTATCACTGCATTACCATCAGAGTGTTGAATATATCGCGTTTGCTTTCTCATTCGGATCCGTCTTGATCTGCGCAGGTTAATAAATTTCAATACAAAGACTAATATGGCCAACAGTGACTTACTGTTAGTTTAATGTGTAATTTCTTCTGTTCTTATGTATATTTTGCCTGCTAAATCCAAAAAATGAAGTCAAAATCTGACATCCACAGTTTTGTTATTGTATCATTTTATTCATATGCATTGGAGATACTATTCATATCATGCTAACTGCAAGAATAATGCTTATTATTGTATTACTCTTAACTCTAAACCATCGTTGCCTGTGTATCAGAATTCACGCAAAAGGATTTCATTCCTTACATGATTGCTCTCATTCATTTCTTAGTTCTAAGCTAAAATTTAATTATTCTTCTTGAAGTAAGCTTCTTTACGTGTCTTTTAAATATGATAAAAGTTTAAAGCTTAAAATATTTTAAGGGGGGAAAAGGGTGAAATTTTGATCATTTTCGGTCAAAAATTGCATTTTTGTTTTCTTGTAAAAAATGAATCAGCACTCTCTTATTTATATGTTGAGGAATTGGAATGGAATTTAAGTGAGGGGGCGCGGATGGCCCAGCACTGCGACCTGTTGAGATCTATTGCGCTAACCCTCGATATGGAATGAGTTGCGTGCCATAGATCCCCTACGCGCACCAACCCAACCACATGACTCCCTGACGACGGTCCCTACAGCCTACAGATATTCATATACCATTCCTGCTTCCCCCAAGGCCCCCCTGCCGGTCCGAGGCGAAACTCCTCCCCCGAGTATGTCTGCCGGGTGCCATTGCAGAAGCCATCCAACGTCGTTGAGCTACATTCCACTGAGGCCGGTCGAGAGAGTCAGCAGCTTCGGGAGTCCGCCTGTAGAGTGTTCTGAAAAACCAGAAATGGGATGATGAGGAAAGGATGATGGGGAGGAAAGGAAGTGGCGAAGATGAGTGGGGTTCCAATTGCCTGATAAAGTTACCTGATATTCATCCATAGGAGTGAGGGAGTTTCAAGGCTCTACGGCATTCGAAAGTATAAAAAATACGCAATATAAATGCCTGCACCCTTGAACTTCAATTCCATGAAAATTTTATAAGCTGTTTTCTCACACTCTTTTTCAGTACATTTTGTCAGGCTCGAAGTGTAAAGCTCTTACAATTTTGATAACAGGCTAGAATCATCAAATTTTTACTGCATGTTCTATATACTTTGGATAACAAAATAGTGCATGGGTTTTATGATTAAATGAATATTTTTTAAAATAAAAAATGAAATATTATAGTGGCAATGGAAAACTTGTATTTTCATGTATGCAATGGTTATATTTTTTCCCCCCTTTTTTATTAGTAAAGATATAGGAAAACTAATATGTAATGTTTTTATAAATGTGCCACTGCTCTTACAAAAAAAAAAGTTTGACTCATTTTACTGAAAAACTGAGTGACCCGTTTTATTTTGAATTATGCACATTGTTCAAAATATTTTTCTTAGTAACTAAAAAACTAACTGACTCAAGAAATGAAACTTCACATCATTATCTATAATACTGTGATTATGTGTACAAAAAGTCAGGGACATAGCTTGAAAAATGTAGAAAGTACAAATGTCATCCATCACCCACCTTAAAAACTTCACTGTGTTAAGATAGTTTTTAAGTAAGTAGTAAGAAGTAATGTGTGGAAGAACTGTTTATCTAACGTTCATAGACTTAGAAAAGACTTACGACAATGCTGCAAAGTAAGTAGTGGACTAGTTTGAAAAAACGGTGTCAACAAGACCTATGTTAAAGCGAGTAGAGACCATTACAGTGGCTTTAGTGGCATGGTAAAAACTGACATACAAAGAAACTCTTCTGAATTGGAAACGAAAATGTAGTGGAATGGGTATGCCAATAGGAAATAAAACCCTTTCCACTTCACTTTTTGCTAAAGACCAGATGGAGTTGAGGAGGATTCAAACTATATATATGGTGAGGCATCTGCAAGAGGAATATCAGAAGTGGGGCCTATCTATTGGCAAAGGTAATGTGCAACAGCTGGATCTTGAAACAAGTACAATTAAGAACAGTAAATTATTTCATAAAGATATAACTTAACTTTATGCAGAAACAGTAGTTTTTCTTTAATTTATTTCCTTACTTAGAAATAATTATTTCTTCATTAGGATATTATTTCAACGTTATGCAGTTTATTACACCCTGTAACGTCTCCAAAATTCAAGACATTTCAAAAACATTGTTTCATCCAAAACATGAACAACTTCTGAAAATGTCAGCTTTCTAGAATAAATAAATGCTCAGAAAATATTAGGGTTGTATGGAAAAAAAACTAAAATTACCGATTATGAGCATCAAATTAAGAGATATACAAAGTGTTAACGATTTAAGCTCCCAAAAATACTGATGATAGAGCATAAAATAATGAAAAAAATAGTCTAATTAATTTTTTCTGTAACTTTTGTGGTTGTCCTAGGAAAAATTTTATCTGTAAGTCTAACGTTTTTCGAAAGGACAGTAGACCGTCATTATTTACTTCGGACCGTCACGTAACTTACATTGCAACTGTGGTGATATCCTTGTTTAAAAATCAGGATACTATGTTGTCTCTCTGTTGTGGTGGTGTTAGCGTGTGTTGAATGGAAGGTCATTGGCAGTGACGTTCACATTTACTCGAACAGTAAATATTAGATGACTATCAATCCTAAAAACATAGTATTTGAGGAATTAAAAAGAAAAATAAGTGAAAAACAAAATTTCACTACACGTCATGTTTAGTAGACCGAGATGTATAGTCTATATAATTTTGGCAGTTTATATCGTTTACACCTGTATATACATACTCGTATATTACGCTCCCTCCTCAAGAAAATGAAAAGTAAACATTGATATAATTATAGTACAGTCATATGTGATACGTGATTCAATAATATGTCTAACTCTAGCTAATTAGTCGCTAATAAAACAAGCTGTACTTAAAATTATAATAGATTTTTGTAAATAATATTTACTCGTAACCGCTGCAACGATGCGCACGAATACGGCTAGTTCTAAATAAAACCTTAAGACACAGGATTGGCCCGCCTTCCCTTACTCGTGAGAAAGGACAGAAAATCCTATGTTTACTGAGAACTGTACTCATGTCACCCAGTTCACATTGAGTCGTGGATGCAAACAGACAATTTATCTGCTGGAAATAACCTCACGAGCAACTCGAAATAGCAGCACCGAGTAATTCCGTTCAAAATGCCTCACTACAGCTACATTCTGTTCTTTATGGGTATGCACTTCTATAAATTCCACCTGGAATTTTACAAGTATTTCAAGTAAAAAGAGGACGAAGAACATGTGAAATGCTCCGTCTCGAGCGTTTCCCGCAAGAAGGAGTTATGTGTAAAAGTAATATTTCATAACAGAATACAATAATGTTTCAGTACTTATGCGAAAAGTTATACATTATAAGGCTTTGTGACCAAACGTCAGAAGAAAATAAACGAAAATCAAGGTCAGTGATAGTACTATTGCCTACAGAGATTTCACAAGACTTAATATCATCATCATCATTATCATCATCATTATCATCATCATTTCTTCTAAAGACGGGATCTTAGGTTTCTTTCTGTTATTTCTTCTTTGAGGTTCCTTAACTCGATCCCTAACAACAGAAATGTCTGGATAGTCTATGTGTAAAGCTACGCATGGGTCATTGGCGTCTGGATACATGTCATCTTCTCTAGTGAAAATAGAACTTGGATCCATAAGATTTGTAGCTGAAAGCGATGCCACTTGAGCCTGAGTAAAAGAATTTTTAACAACCAATTTAAGAATAATGTATATGACTTCAAAATTCTTGAGGTTCACAATAGAAATAATATAAAATATGATTTTATAAAAATTAAATGTTATAATAATAATAATAATAATAATAATAATAATAATAATAATAATAATAATAATACTTATTTACAAATGACTTTCCAGTAACCCGTAGGTTCATTGCCGCCCTTACATAAATCCGTTATCAGTCCTTGCTCCGAGCAAGATTAATCCACTCTCTACCATTATATCCCACCTCCTTCAAATCCATTTTAATATTATCTACGTCTCGGCCTCCCCAAAAATATTTTCCCTCAGGTCTTCTAACTAGCACTCTATATGCATTTCTGGAGTCACTCTTACGTGCTACATGCCCTGCCCATCTCAAACGCCTGGCTTTAATGTTCCTAATAATTATGTTAGTGCAGTTCTATGTAGTGTAACTTTCTCCATTCTCCTGTAACTTCATCCCTCTTAGTCCCAAATATATTCCTAAGCACTTTATTCTCGAACACCTTTAACCTCTGAATATTTGTTTTTAATTGAGAAGGTGTCGGGTGAAGTTTCTGGGTAGCTCAGTCGGTAGAGTGGTGGCGCGCTTAGCCAAAAGATCCGGGATCGATACCCGGCCCCGGAATAATTCTTCCCTTAAAATTATTTAAGTCTGCTTCACAGGGAGCTTTACCTGAAAGCTAGATTTCCATAACATATACGTTACTGTAGGTACGTTAACAGAAAACCACAATTCCAAGTCACACAGAGTTTGTGTGCACTCGATGTGGGTGTCTGGCGTCTTGTCAGTCCACTCGAGTGATGTGGATACAAAGGGAAAAATTGAGACTGTGTCGGGTGAAGTTCCTGGGTAGTCCAGTCGATTAGAGTGTTGGTGAATTCAGCCAAAGGTCCCAGGATCGGTACCCGGCCCCGGAACAATTTTTTCCTTGAAGCTTTACCTGAAAGTTAGATTTGTATCTCCTTGCTTGTTTCAAGTACAATTTTCTTGTTTTCCCTAATCGTTTGTGGATTTCCTTCTAGCATATTCATGTCATCTAATAATAATAATAATAATAATAATAATAATAATAATAATAATAGAGGAGTAAATGGTTGGCATCGTACCAACAGAGTCACAAATACCGAATACGTGTACCTCATTAAATCTTGGGAAATGCTCCTGAAGACGAGTCCTGAGAACATTCAGCTATGGGAGCAAACCCTGATAAAAAAAATACTCACGGGTTCTGTGGCGTTAAGAACAAATCTGATCGTAAAATAGACCATAAACGCATTGATTTATACTCAATATTAACTCTATGCAATCAAAGGTAGCACTACATACACACATACATGGCAGTTCTTTCACTGCAAACCCAGCATTCTCCAATTTTTTCTATTTTCTGTCTCCGCATATGACCCATGTATTTTAATGTCGTCTATCATCTGATTTCTTCTGCAACGAACTCTTCTCCCGTTCTTCACCCGTTCCAGTGCATCCTTCAGTAGGCAGTTTCTTCTCAGCGAGTGACCCAACTTATTCCGTTTCCTCTTTCTGATCAGTTTCAGTATCATCCACTCTTTCCAACAGAGCTTCGTTTCTTATTCTGTATGTCTATTTCACACGTTCCATCCTTCTCCATATACACATTTTAAATGCTTCTATTCACTTCTCTTCACTTCGTCGTAATGTCCATGTTTCTGCCCCATATAATGCCACACTCCACACAAAGCACTTCACTAATCTCTTCCTTAATTCTTTCTTCAGAGTCCGCAGAAGGTGCTCCTTTTGAACTTCATGGCAGCAGTTCATGTTATTGCTCATAGTACACCCCAAGTATTTGAAGCTGTTCACTTGCTCTATTAAGAACAGGAAATACAATTCAGAAAGTGACAAGATAAAAAAACAAATTTCTTTAAAATTTAGAATGTAGAACTAATATTTCAGTGAAATTACTCACTTAGTTCCCCCCCCCCCCGTATTTTCATGATGTTAAATTCAATACTTTTTAATTGTAAGTTTTTTTGTATAATAATTCTGTATTCAAAATTATGATTACTAAAGCATTTAAAATAAATATGGGTGTGTCAAAATACGGTAGTTCCATTTTATGTTATTTTTCTAATAGTAGACACTTGTAATTATCGCACATTTTTTAAATTTCAGAGAGTTGTCCGCTATTGAGAAGTTTCACTGCATCAACTTGAAGAGTATAAAATGAAGTCAAATATCTTAAATTTGGGATTAACAGAGAATGTCATTTGCGTGTAATCACAAGACTAAAGTTCAGTTTCTTATTTGGTGAAAATTAAATTATTAAAGTTAAATTATTCGCAGCATAGCAATGGAACCGAATTACTTAATTTAGTTTAGCAGTTTATCCATGAAAAATGGCCGACAATTTTGTAGCATGTAGGCCTAGTCATTAGTTGAGACAGAAAATATTTATGGAATTTTTTAAAGCCACCGGCATTGCTCAGGCGGTAGCACGTTTGTCTGCTGTTTAGGAGTTGCGCTCGTGCGTGAGTTCGATTTCCTATGAGGCTGATTACCTGGCTGAGTTTTTCCGAGATTTCCCCCAACAGTAAGCCTAATGTCTGGTAATCTATAGCGAGTCCTCGGCCTCATATCGCCAAATACCGTCTCGCTATCACCAATTCCATCAACGCTAAAATGTTCCAATAGTTGATATAGCGTTATTAAATAACCAAGTAAAAATATATTTTTTAAACACAATGAACAAGGATTTTCATCAGTCATGATGTGCAAAAGGCAATTAATGCCAAAATATCTTCATATTTAATAAGGTTTGGTAATATTTTCATACCCAAGAAAAAATCTTTTTTTAAAAAAAGCTTTTTTCCTCTTCCGTTAATAATTCTATCACTGCCACTGAACCGGGTTTTCCAGATATTCTGCCAATCTGTGCATTATTTATGAAATGATCCTCGTATTTAACTATTAGTTTCAATTTGTTCACTTACTTTTGTATAACTGTAATTCAAAACATTCAAATTTCTCTTATATATTTATATTGTTCATGTTTAAGAAATATTAGTTTTCATCTCTGTATTTATTCATCTCGTCCACACCTGTGGAGTAACGGTCAGCGCGTCTGGCGTCCGGGTTCGATTCCCGGTCGGGGCAAGTTAACTGGTTGAGGTTTTTTCCGGGGTTTTACCTCAACCCAATGCGAGCAAATGCTGGGTAACTTTAGGTGCTGGACCCCGGACTCATTTCACCGGCATTATCACCTTCATCTCATTCAGACGCTAAATAACCAAGATGTTGATACAGCGTCGTAAAATAACCCAATAAAAAAAATTCATCTCATTTCGAGGAGAAAAGAGCATTATCTCATTCTCTTGGGGATTACCACTTGTGTTGAGTTTATCCCGTAGGGGAGACTCGGCTATTTATATTTATATCAAAATATTTATTGAAAAATATTATCAAGGTATGTAGACATGGACGAAACCTTTCATTACAAAATGAGATAAAGAGACCTATTAAAATGCAAATATATTTAGTTGTACATACATTACAGTTGAAAAAGAACAACTCGGGTAATTCCGCTACAGCGCGGATAAATCCGTAATAAGACTTTGCTAATTCCGCAGTAATAAATAATTATGAAATACATTATGAAAGGAACAATTTATATGTAACAATGCTCACTTTCTTCACAGCTGTGTAGCAAAACACGAAAAACAGCCAACTTTCGATGTTTCACTGTATTGCCGACAAAGGTGTCGACCAATATCCTTGATTTTTTTTTCTACAGCATTGCAGAGGACATGCCTCCTGTTGACAGCCTCTCAAAACTTACGTTCACGCTATTGTAAAGCCGCAGTAAAATCATACCCATACTGCGGAATTAGCCAAGTTTCCCCTATTATTTACTTATATTTTGTGTAACTGTTATTCAAAACATGTAAGAGTTGAATTTTCGAATTTCTCTTATATATTTATTTTGTTCATGTTTAAGAAATATTAGTTTTCATCTCTGTGTTTATTCATCTGATTTGAGGAGAAAGAGCATTATCTCAATCTCTTGGGGATTGCCACTTGTGTTGAGTTTATTCCGTATTGCCTTGAAAGATTACATTTTATGAAAAAAGTAGGCCTACTTGCAATTATAAAACCTATGGTTTAGCAATTCTTACGCTTTTGGACTCTTTAGCTCTCCTGAGAATAATTATTGTTGGTGAGTCAACAATTCTGTTTATGCAGGCAGTGATTCGTGAAACAAGTGAAACAATTCTGTGTACAAGGGCAAAACTGATACCGGAAACAAATGCGCCTGGGGCTTCGCTTAAGTATGACCCAGCATCCGGCACTCTTTCGTTATCATTCATTGTTGCACAACGTAAATGAAGGACGAAACGTCATGACCGTCATGTTAGTCAATCAGCAGAAAGCAATGTTTCCACAGGAAGATGGAAATTAAAGACTGCAAAAATTATTTGACCTTAAACCAAAATAAACGTCGACCTTGTTATCCTTTCATCGGCCAGACATAATAGGCCATTATTTTTCTTTAATTTCGGTCATTATCAGAGAATTACATAACCTGTCATAACCGCAATAACTAGAAGGAAAGCAATGCAGGCAACAGAAATGTGTATAACATTTAACAAATTTTATATTATGCTAGTGTAAGTTCCTTTAAGTTAGTCAGTGTCACAAGAAATTATTCGTGAATGAAGATCATACATGATTAAATTAATGTGCCCCAGCTGTATCGATAAATTCAAAATAAATGTGTTAAATTATTGGTGGCGTTTAGTCGTCTACGGTTGCAAGATCTAAATTTCCGGCAAAAAGTGAGTATTTGGCTGGCTGGTTTTTCGAGAGCCGATCCGGTATAGAGCCATGCCTATGTTCACCTCTGTGATCACTGTAGTAATGTGGTCTCCAAATTTCTGTAATTCTCGGGGAAATGGCGGCACATGCACAGTGTGTTTAGCAAATCCTCACTGGAAAAAAAATCCAAAGGAGTTAAGTCCGGTGATCGAGTAGGCCAGGCGAGAAGTGGTCGTAATGTTCATGTTTCTGTTCCATACAACACCACACCCCACACAAAACACTTCACTAGTATCTTCCTTAGTTCTTTTTCTAAGCGGTCCCCAGACTGAAAATGCTGATGCACATGAAATTCATTGCACATCTGTAGTGGGTTTAAAACTTACCAACCTACCCTCGCATTTTGGTTGACTAAATTGAGAATATCCCTTTCATCTCAATCCAGGTAGACAACATCAAAGAAATACATTTATTTCCTCACCTTCTGGTCTACATTTGCTGTGATGGTAATCGTGATAGTAACGATAATTATTATCTTCAATATAATTTGCAATGTAATGGTTGAAAATGAGGAGGAGTTCCAAGCTTGCAATCAGATTATCAACGTCTTTCTCTTTGATCATCCGTAACACAACAAGAAAACTAATTAAATGGCAGTTGTATGAAGAGAGATTGTTTCATTTACGATGCATAATGATTTAATGAACAATTAAGATTAATAAAATAGCATCTATCATACAGATATGCCACTAATTTACACTGAAATGAGGTAGAATCACGACGATATTTTTAATAACTGTCTTCAAATGCTTATTCGGTAGCAGAATGGCTACTAAAACTATGATTATTTCAAGTTAGAACTAATTTCTGCTTAATTTGAACTTACAAAAGAGTTTTTACAACATTTTATCCATTCATTTATTCATAGTGTTCTGCCCAAGGGTAGGTCTTTCACTACAAATCCAGCATTCTCTAGGCTTTCCTACTTCTGCCTTCCTCTTAGTCTCCACATATGATCCACATATCTTAATGTCGTCTATCATCTGGTATCTACTTCTGCCCCGAACTCTTTTCCCCCGTTTACCATTCCTTCTAGTGCATCCTTCAGAAGGCAGTTTCTTCTCAGCGAGTGAACCAGTCAATTCTTTTTTCTCTTTCTGATCAGTTTCACATCATACTTTCTTCACCCGCTCTTTCCAACACAGCTTCGTTTCTTATTCTGTCTGTCCAATTCACACGCTCCACCTTTCTCCATATCCACATTTCAAATGCTTCTAGTCGCGTCTCTTCACTTCGTCGTAATGTTCATGTTTCTACCCCCATACAATGCTACACTCCACAAAAGCATTTCACTAGTCTCTTCCTTGTTCTTTTCCCAGACGTTCGATGAAGATGCTTCTTTTTCTATTAAAAGCTTCCTCTGTCATTGCTATTCTCCTTTTAACTTCTGGCAGCAGCTCATGTTACTGTTCATAGTATACGGTACCCAAGTATTTGAAGCCGTCCACTTGCTCTACTGCAAGTTTATCTTCTTTACTTTTCTTCCTATGACCATGGTCTTCGTCTTGTTGGCATTTAATCAATTATACATGTTTATTTTCAAGCTCAAAATAGTGTGTATATATACACACAATCTTATTATAAAAATACTCAAAATTTTATGAATGTTGAGATCGATAAGTAACGAGTTGAAAACTAGGAGCGTAAATTTAATTTTTGTCAACTATTTAACTTACGGACTTAAATTAATGTAGGCATTTTCATTGTCTATTTAACAATTGACATAAACGAATATAGGCCGAATATTATTTTCCTACGAATACGTAAAAAAGTTGAATACTATGTTACAACGTGTTATATGCCATAAAATAAATTTATTCTTTTGAGAATGCGTCAATAGCTTTGTGAAAACCAGTGTTTATAAACCACTTTCACAAAAATAAGATTTTATTTCACGTACATTTCACTGTTTGTACTGTTTTATTATATTTCAACAGAGATGGAAACGTATTATTCTCCTGGGAGTGGTATAATAACTGCACGGGGAAAATTCCTCCATTCCAAAGGCAATTTGCTCACTGGACATAAATAAAATGAGATGCTTGTTGTATTACATTACCTTTCAGCATATGTATAAGGTATTACATCATAGACCTATAGTATATTTTCTTCTAAAAACGTTAACTCTTGTATTCTCAAACGCTGTATTAGAATTTCATTTAATAAAATGGGTTTCGTAAAAAGTAGTGATATGTTTCACACAGTGTCTTCTGTTTAATTCTAAAGTCCATATTTCCGCAACATCGCAATCTGTATTGTTAGTTAAATATATAATATTCAATAAATTTGCCTAAAAGTCTAAAACATTGTTTGAAACAAAATAGGTTATAACCCAAGTTAATAATAAAGAAGGATATTCTAATACAACTAATATACTATTGTCCACAGCTGTGGAGTAACGGTTAACTTTCTTGACCGTGAAACGAGCCGGCCCGGGTTCAAATCCTGGTCGGAACGAGTCACTGTCACATATTCTGTGACACAGTACATGAAGGTAGGCCACCAAAGGAAAAACTGAGAGGTAGAACTTAAATGGAGGGGATTCAATCCGGTATCGGAACTGGAATCCGGTGTGGCTTAGTGGAAACCCGGGTTCGAGTCCCGGTGCTGGAAAGAATTTTTCTCTGTTCTATGCATCCTTCATCATATGATAATGCAGAATTTCTGCACGGAAATATTATATGTTCTTCGGTACATCATAATAATACGATATGCTTAGCTTAGTACATTCGAAGTCACGACGCCAATTTATCTGTAGTAATGTCACGAGAGGTCTGAGATTTATCTGGGAAATCTCAGACCTCGAGTGACATTTATTAGGACTATTTCGTGAATAAAATAAAAATTTAAATAACATATCCCTAAAATGAATATCAATTACTGCAATAAAGAAATTCGATGTTATTATTCAGTAATGCCAATTGCGAAAAGCGAAATACAGGTTTAATAATGTTAATTACATGTACTGCACTTTTCTCTTATTATTATAACATAAATACAGTTTCACTATCTGCTGAAATCATGATTTAATTTAACAGTAACAGTGGGGACAGCTATATACCAATGATTACGTATTCACTGCGCGACATGTTGCTACACAGTGAAGCCATCTCTGTATAGATAGGCCTAATTAAAACACAAATTTTATTACGCCATACGAAAGGCAGTTAGATCAAAGACCTTATTATTACTATGCAAGGTCTTTGGGTATGATATGCGATGATGTTACATAAATTTGAACATCTGACTTTATATTAATTGTTTAATTTCATTCACAAAATACAAATTTTATAGGCTACAATTATAGGTTAAGTTACCTGTGGGAGCAGGACTAATGTCAGCTGTGCCTTATTTCGACCGTTACTTACAATCAGTGCTACACGAAAGCATTTTATAGCTCGACAAACGCATTCTCGCTGTAGTTGTAACGGAACTAAAGCTGCATCTACACAGTTCAATATTCCAATCGCGTATGAGTGCAATCTGGGAAGAATATTGAAAGAATCAAGTTTAAAAGGTACAGTTTCCCTGGAAAAGGATGAGACGATTGAATATTCCTAAGTCTCAGATGTAAGACACTGCGCATGATCGGAGACCAGAGCACCGATACACAAGATAACGAATATTGAGTTACTTAAATTCAGGCTATTTGGTTTGTTACTAGCATCGTTCCGAAATTCAATTAAAAAACTGCAAAAAATATGATAATATTACGTAAATGAAAGATAAATATATACATAAATCGTGTAGTTAAATCGACAATGGACCTTCATGACTAGATCGACACTCCGCACAGAAAGGAAAGCTTTCATGTCGTTTCCATAGCTCAGACGGTAAGACTTCTGCGTGTTGTGTAGAAGAGTGCGAGTTTGATTCTTAGTCTACACAACAATTTTTTTTGTCTAAATAACGTTGAAATAGCTAAGTCACGTTGAAATATAGTTTTACAAAGTCCTGAGATTAAGTGTTAATGATCGCAAACAATACAAAATTACAAGTTATAATATTATAAACGTTAATCTAATGAATGCATTTATACACACACATATAAACAATGTAAATGCATATATATTAAAAACTAACAATTAAAATGAAATTAAAAAAATATATAATAATAGACAAACTTTTACAAAGGTTTAGAGTCCTTAGGCTATGTCATTTGTTGAGTAATTATTACAATAATTTATTAATAGCTTTCCCATATGTGTAAGAAATGCACTCGCAAAAAACAATTTTTGTTAAAAGTATGGCTTTGGATTATTTCATTCTCACCCCTGCAGTTAATTTTAACTATTTTATCTACGTGTTTGCATTCAATTTTATTCATGTTATGATTGAATGTATAAGCACTGTTGCAGTTATTGACTAATTACATATATTAATAATAATTATTAAATACATCTGTTAAGTAACCAATTGCAGTATCTTTTGCAAAATCTTGAACGTTTAAGTTATCAATAATATTTCTGTACTATATACTATAATACGTTCAAAGAATTTGCAATAGATTTGGGATCCTCTACTTTATAATCATTGGTTTTAATGAAAAAATATTTTCTTTCTTAGGATATCTACAAGTTTAAATTTAATAATATTACGAATAGGTTTAATTGCATTATCTGAATTTTGTACTTTTCTACTCAAATATATTCTATTTCCCTCTTTCATAATTTTTGATAAATTACACTGTACTTCTTGCAGCATTTAAGAACATGAAGATCATTACATTGCAACTCATTACATATAGATTCTTCTTTTTAATACTTGAGATTTTGAAGTCCCTGCGTTATCTACATGTTTTAACTTTTGAATTTTTTCACAACATTGAGTGGAGAACATTCACTGAAGTGATTATGAAATTAAGTGAAAAATTCAATATATTTACTCTTAATATCAGTAGTACCAGTATCATATATGTTTTTCCAAGATTCATTTTGTAGACATAAATGTAAATAATCACTACATACAGCAATTACGATCCTTTCTTAATTTTTAAATTAATATTTTGAAATTGTTCAGTGACATTGGAAACACATAGGATTTGTTTATCATGGTCAGACAAGCCATTGATTATAGGTTCTGTCGAATAGGAATTCAGTCTAATTCTGTGTACAAAACGTTTATCAATGGCTGTGTTACTTCAGCTTGTATGCTATGGGAAAATGACCCTACGAATAAGGTTTCCAGTTTCAAGGAGTGAATTTAATTTACTTTTACGGAAAAGTTCCGAGAGATAATCTATGTTTATGTCACTACAGATCACAAATTCCATATGAGATTTCTAAAGTCTTTTCTTTACAAATTCAATGTTGGCTATAAATATT
This sequence comes from Periplaneta americana, assembly GCF_040183065.1. Taxonomy (NCBI): domain Eukaryota; kingdom Metazoa; phylum Arthropoda; class Insecta; order Blattodea; family Blattidae; genus Periplaneta; species Periplaneta americana. Next base: position 72,545,932 of record NC_091121.1, read on the forward strand.
AATAAATAATGTAAGAAATATGAATGATTGTAGTTATAAGTCTGATTTACATTATAAAAAGCAAGAAGTTACATTCCTCGGCAAGATTCGAACTTTCGATGTTTGGTTTTGTCGTCCAACGCACAACCACGGACCTATTCAATGCTTATGTTAATAACATACAATTTAGCTGTAGCAATGTGGTGTCATAACTTGGGGTTTGTTTATTTAATGTAATTAGATTTAATTTGATTAGTTTCGCAACAATTGGACTTCCTGTTATATCCTGTTATTTAGATATTTAATTTAGGGTTGATTTATTAACTCTTACTATGCAAGATGCCTCTTATTTCAATAATTCTATATCATGTTAAATAGTCATTGTCTACACTAAAGTATTATCGTCATCTCTCATTTCTCATCGTAATGGCGAACCGACGTGACATGAGACAGCGAGTTATAGCTCTAGTTGAGGCTGGATATGGGGCTAGATCTGCTGGCCGTTTGGTCGGTGTTCCTGGAAGTACAGCCGCGAGATAGGTTCATCGTTACCAAAATTTTGGGGAGGTCGAAAATCGCCCTATTCCTGGGCGTCCGCGGATTTCTTCATTGGAAGAGAATGCTCTTTTATTCGAGACAGTTCGACAGGACCCCTTTCTGACTGCTAACGAAATAAGAGCAGCATCTAACTTTTCCGGCTCTTCACAGACTGTGATCAGCAGGTTGAGGAACAGCGGTATTAGAGCCGGAGGGCTGCGCAAATGGAAATATTGGGGGAAGCACAAGCTGTCGACCGTCTTGCCTTCGCTACCAATCGAGTGGATTTCGATTGGAGAAATGTAATTTTCTCCGACGAAACAACCATCTCGAGTGATTACGAAGGTTCTGTCCGTGTCTATCGTGAGGATGGTCTCCGACATGATCAGCGCTATGTGCACCGACGTGAAAGATCGGGGCGCTTTAGCATATCGTGTTGGGGGTGGATGTCTTACGATGGACCTGGCGTTATAGAACGCATCGATGGCCGGTTTAATGCGGAAATTTACGAGCACATTCTGGAAAATATATTCCTTCCCTCCGCCCGAGAATGTTTTCCCGAAGGAACATTGCTGTTCGAGTAGGATAACCATCCCGTGCACTATGCTGCAAGCATTCAAAGATGGTTTCAAAGGAGACCCGAGATCGAAATCATTAATTGGCCTCCGAAGTCACCTGATTTGAATGTCATCGAAAATTTATGGGCGGAATTGAAAAAGAGAAGGATAGCCACCTATGCCCACCGACGCCCTCGAAATCGAGACGAATTGTGGGATCAAGTTGTTGACACCTGGGAAGATCTCGCCGGGGATCAGAACTTATTCCACAATCTCGTGACATCCATGCCGGATCGACTTAGAGCTGTAATAGAAGCTGATGGCATGTGGACAAGATTTTAAGTTAACAGATCTCTTTTTGTTTCTTATGATTTTTGTTTGAGGAAGAATACTTTTAACTTCCAAGTAAGATTTATTTTTTTTTGACGAGGTTCAGCCCACTTGTAAGACCCAGAAATTGGGCATAAATTATTCCATATTTTTCGACAAATTAGACAGTCGAGGAACTCTGAACAAATTAATTACACCTCAATAAAAAAAAAGTTTTACCTGGGATCGAACACGAGACGTTTCGGTTATACAATGGAACCGGCACGCTACTATATGAGCTACCGAGACAAGACAGTGATAGCAGCAGTCCAGAATGTAGATCCCTTAGCAGGCATTTGCCATTCGGTACAGTGAAGCAATGATATTTTGGGACTCGAGCTATGTTGTGAAATCCTGGCCTTAAATGGCAGTCTTCTTCGTGATCCTTATTCTGGTCCTTGTCCTTGTTGTGGTCCTTGTAACAATTCTTGTACTATCTGTCATGTTATGTATCCCTACGTCGATATCGAGTGAACCGCGCTATAGAACTTTAACTTCCGACGACCAAGAATCGTCTCATTCTTTTTCAGGGTAACTGTACGTTAAATTAAGATGCGTGAAGATTTTGTGTCTACATGGTGCGCCGTATTGAACGTTGTCTTCACTGCGTAAATATATTAATATTAAATATCAATCTCGCATTCGTTGCTTTAAAGTTGAAAGAAAAGTTTAACCGTGTAGTTGCATCATAATATATTCATGATCATCAATTTACGGGGAAACAGTTGGCGACAACGACTAAACCTTACCTGCACAAACAGCGCTCAACGAGCGCGCGCGTTCCTTCGGAGCGGGAGAGTTATGTTTACCGCTCGCCGAAACGGAGAGGAAGATACGTCAGAATGACACAGACTTGCTATAGGTAGAGGAGAGGGAAACGACCACTCAGTTATCTAATGGAGTGCAGTGTGTGGGCCTATTCTCAGTAACTGTTTCACGTTGCTTACCTACTGCTACAGTACAGTATGGAAGAATCTAAAAGACGGAACGTAACATTTAACATTTAACGATTTACAGCTTGAACTTATTGATCTTCAATGTGACCTAAGGGCTAAAAATCGTTTGAATAATACTACTAGCCTGGCCGAGTTTTACAAGACTAAACATTAGCAATAATATCCACGACTACACAGGCTGGTTGTGAAAATGATTGCTATGTTTGGCTCAACATTTATATTTGTGAGCAACTGTTTCCTATAATCAACTTTAATAAAGGCAGACTGTTTTCTATAATCAACTTTAATAAAGGCAGACATCGAACATCTGTAACTGATGTTTCATTACGATCTGTAGGCTAATGTTCCTTTCAGCTGCCAACAGCATAAAACCTCGTTTTGATGTACTGATAAATAGAAATATAACACATGATATTGTACATTTAAGTAGCTATAGAATTTCTATTATTTCTGTAAAATAAATATTTCGTTATTAATTAATAATAGTCCAAGATAGTTTTGCAAACACTGAACGGGAATTCATTTCATAAACACTCTTACTAGTAGGCCTACTGTATTTCCTTTTGTGTATATTTTGTACGAGATCACCCCTTCTTCCAGTCCACCCTTATACAAAGCGCAGCTAATATCTACATTCCGCTCATGAGCTGTGAGCCGGCTCGGAGAGCGCAAACCTTGTGCAGGCCTGGACTGAACAAAAGAACGACCATACGATAAATTGATAGCGATACATCTAGCTGAAAAAAGTATCGCAAAGTGTGACTGTGATTGGTTGGAATTCAAAATTTCATTAGCATTACACTTCATTGGTCGAAAATGGAATGACGTCATATAAAAGAAATAGTCACTAGCAGACATTTGCATGAGAAATCGTATTGAAATGTAAATGTCCAGTTATTCGTCTATGAGTCGACGTGTTATCATCAAAGCTCGGATCTTGGGGACTTGTGTGTCGTGTGCTTGAGTAAGGTTACAGGCATAACGTACACAAAGCTCACGCTGCAAGTGCTCAGGGACAGTCGTTTGTACTAAGAAAGTGGTCACATCGAATGGCAAGAAGACGAAAGAATAAACTGTGTCACGTCGAAGCCAATGACATTAAGAGAATTACAGGTAAACGGTCTGTTTGAGGAAATAGAAAATACGTGTTATTCGAATGGGTGTTATGGAAGTTTGAAAATGCATTTCTTAAATTTTAGGTACAGAATTTCGTGGAGGAATTCTGAGGAGATACATTATTTTCTTCTAATGCAGAGTTTCTATCTTGTAAGTTGTACCACACATAAACTAGAGCTGGAAACGGGCATTCATTGAAAGACATTGCAGTCCTTTAAATTGATGGAGAATTTGTCCATAGCCATGGATCAAGTCGTAGAGGGACCTTCCCTAGTAGTGATACACTATTTGAAAACTATTTGCGAGAAAAATTTAGGATATACTTATCTTTCTCAGATACGAGATCTGCTGAAAATCGAACAGGAAACAGTGACAGTGAAATATTCAGTATTTTATTTAGGCCCAAGACTTTATAATAAAATTTCAAACCATTTTCCAAATTTGAAATTTTTTAAAATTGAAACTTTTAAAAAAGAATTTTGTAAAATTATCCATGATATATAATAGTAACAAATGTACTTTTTTTATCTTTTATTTCTATCGACTATATTCATGTTTTTATCGAATATCACTGGCTTCTGTCGGATTGTCAATTTATATTAAATGTGTATTTTTCTCTCGTTTTCCCTTTCTTCTTTATTCTTGCTCTTGTATTGTACTTATTGGTTTGAATTAAGTTAATTACTGTATTTAGTAAACTGTCCTTGTAAATTTTATGTTATATTATTCACTAAGACCACACCGTACACGAGCCTGACTCTTACGGTAGTGGATAGAAACATTTTTATTTTATAAATGCAATTTGTAATCACTAGGTAGCTAGTTAAAATAAATAAAATAAAAAAATTAAAGTTTGCTCCCGTCACTTCATGTGACGTGGAAATAAGTTTCCTTCGTTTCAGATCATGTTTCACTAACAGACGAAGAATTTATGGGTTCGAAAATCTTCGAATGCATGTAGTCATACACTGTAATGAAATGTACAGAGCAGAACTGTAAATTTGATGTATTTTGCAAGTTTATTTATATATATGCTATAAAATTAGATGTTTCAACCTATCATAATATTATCATTATGTTGTTCCAGCCAGGAACCACTTTTATAGCAGACCTGACAGTACCTCCGTGCTGGAAGCGGGAGTTTGTTGACATTGAAGTCCGGTCGCTTAGCCACGTTCAAAGACACAAGTCCCCAACTTCCGAGCTTTGGTTATCATTACTGTATCTTCGGCTCAAAAATGAAAACCAGTATAAGTTTCCAGGTACTATGGGTCGAGTTCAGCAAGCAGAGGGGCGACTCATTCACGTCAAAATAAAAGCCGAGAGCAGACCGCGCAAGCATGTAACATAACCGCGCCCTACTTCCCGCCCTTTTGTATTCATACACAATCCATAATATTCCGGCATTTCCCATTGGAGGAACACGAACGTAGAGAAGGGGTGAAGTGCATTTCTCATTGGTCCGCTCTCAAATCTACCCTTAGTGTACACATTTCTGTCGACCGTTTCCTTCACCCCTTATTCTTATGCGTTAGAGCGAGATAATTGAAGCAAATTAGTTTTGCTACAATGCCCGCGAACAATACAATAGACGTGGGCATGTTCCAAAACCCTTCCCCATCCCCTCCTCGTCCTTTCAGCAAAAAAAATTGCACTAAGGCACGGGGAATTTAGACACGCGGTTAAATTGAAAGAGTAATTGGTTACATTAGAACAATTGTATTCTTTACTGATCGAAACCAGAAACGTGTTGGTGGACCCGAGAACGTGAAATTGCATGAAATGAATTACACATCCCACTACAGTCAAGAAACCGGGTGTTCATGAAGTGCAGTATGTAGGACATGGGCTACTTCATCAAGACCTTTAATTATTTTATTTTTATCCTTCGCAGAATTTTGATTTATAAATCTGTTCCTATTTTAAATCCGTCTCGGTACTATAGCCATAAGATGAATTTTTCACAAAATTCAATCAACCTAGGCTAAGGTTTTTTATGTACACAGCACTATAAGTTTAATGTTCAAAGGTATAATCTGAAGTGTGGCAAGTTCACACTGCCCTTCGCTAAGTATTAAAAAGTTGTAGTGGCATATTTAAAACTGGTTGTTTGTAGTTTTCTATAACAGGAGCTGCGTAACTGCCATATGAACGTAATGAGTAAAAAATAGCAAATTGTTAAAATATAAATGAAGGGCTTCGTCAAGGAATGGCCTTCTCACGTTTCTAAACTGAGAAAAACTATTCTTCTTCCACCAAGAAAGGAAGTATATTAGACGAGGCAAGACCTGTCCTATGACCTTATTGTGTACCGTGTCTACAGGGTGTTAAAAAGTATCCAATATTTTAGGAGGTGATAGTGTGCATCGAAACAAGAAAAAAATGTCTAATAAACATGGGTCCTACCACACATACTTTCTAAAATCTGAACACTTGTTCATAGGAGGTGCTCAATGTGACGTCCATTTATGGCAATATATTTATCTGCCCTACAATACAGCAAGCTATCAGATATTCATACCGTAGTTGACACCCTTAGTATGGAATACTAATAAGTCGCAAGGAATACTGAAAAGAAAAGTCTGGTTGCGGATATGAGCGGGGTTCAGCAGAGATGGTGTTGTGAGTTTCCGTAATCAACATATGTGGGCTGATGAAAATTCCCATGCAGTTCAAGAAATAAGGCATCAGCACCGATTCTCAATCAACGTATGGGCAGGGGTTCTTGGCGATAGATTAAGGGCCATACGTGCTACCACAGAGATTAACTGGACTATCTAATTAATGTATTGCCTACCTTGCTGGAGTATGTGCCATGTCAGCAAAGACTACAGATGTGGTTCATGCATGATGGATGGCACACCAGCACATTTTTCCGCAATGAGCGTGAACACTTGGCGTTGACATTTCAGGACCGCTGGATTGATTGAGGAGACCCCATACCTTGGCCTGCTCATTCCTCAAATCTAAATCCCCTAGACTTTTGGTTATCAAGAACAACCAGGTCAATTTCAAAGAGTGCGTGATTCCTTATGCCGAAGGGCAGAGGAATGCATTGCCATGAATGGACGTCACATTGAGCATCTCCTATGAACAAGTGTTCAGATTTCAGAAAGTATGTGTTATAGGACCCATGTTTAGGCTATTACACTTTTTTCCTTGTTTTGATGCATACTAGCACCTCCTAAAATATTGGATACTTTCTTTAATACCCTGTATATCACCAGTGGGTATGGGGAGGGAAGGTAAGTTTTTAGTCTGAGATGAACTTCCGTGTCTGTAGATTCGTGTAATCTTAACGACCGTCACCCCTCATGCGCCGAATTCTTTTTCTGATTGCCTAACATTTCCCTTCTGGTTCAACTCTCATGCCAGGTCTCGCCTCTTGAGCTATAGGCTAATGTGTCGTGCTCCCCTTTTTCAATAACAAAAATAACAAAGTTAGGCATATTTTACAACAAAAAAAACTCGTCTACGTGACGTGGACACTACATTACACATACTGTACGTCGTACACCAATAAAATAGAACTTGCCAAATTGCATCTTCATTTGTTGAAAATCGGGCATGTTTCTGTATTAATTTTTTATTTGTTTTTCCAGATGACGATATAAGAAATTTTAGACTCCGCCTATTTTAAAATCCGACAGGTTTACTTTTTTACACTTGCGTGTTTCGTCTCTAAGTGCCGTTTCAATTTCGCGAACTTCATGCACTCGGTTGAAAGCACTTCGTAACAAACAACGCACCGAGGTTTTGGTTCATTCTCATTGCCACACCAAGTAAATCCAAGTTCCAAATAACTCTTGTTACTTTTACGAAAATATTTTTTCTTTTAGTAGCTACCACTAGGACTAGATATTTCTTTAATGGCACTATAATTAATATATTTCTTCACACACAGCTTCTGCACTATTGGCACTGCCTAAACGAAGCGTATCATCATGTTATCATGTTCCTTTCTTTTCAAAGATCCAGATCGAAGTCAGTTTTTCATTATTTTTATATTGGGCACTATTTAACAGAGACATAGACAATTATTAGCGTGTATCACATAAGAAGGATTTCAAACAACTAACTGCTAACAGGCAAGCGGTAAATCAACAATGCATAGAATTTGTTATAAGTTACCAGTACTTGTGATTGGCTACAAAAATAATTACAAAAGTATTATAATTAATTAATTAGATTTTAAAATATAAGTATGCGACAAAAATGATAAATTTTCTTTCGAAGGGAGCAAGAGTAAGGTGGTCCGCGGAACTGTACTGACTTAAAAAAGTAGTCCCCACTTCAAAAAAGTTTGAGAAACGTTGACCTAAAGGACAATAGGTGAATCAGATTTAAACGCTTCATAGATGAAAACGCCTAATGCTGGATGGATGATGATGGTTATGATTAAGTTGATGAAAAAAAAGAAAAAGAAACTGGACTTGAGGGAATTAATGTAAAAAGAATTATATTGTCGGCGTCGCATTGAAAGATGTCATTTCTTATAGTCTATTTTAGTGCTAACGGTCTTCTACCTTCATTATTCCTAAATAATTCGCTATAAGCTATAAACGAATTCGATACGCTACCATAGTATCGATGTCTCGAATCGATTACCTTGTGCCTACACATATTTCTCGAATTTCTGCGTGAAATTAAAGCGCACAAAAGACAACGTACACATAGTATATAACAAAAAGCGAATTGAGGCCACATGCTAGTCAAATCGTCTTATTACCATATTCGCAACGCCTGATGGTGCCCGCGCAGAGTTCCGGTATTAACATTTCCTATGTTTCGGGTCCCTTGACTCTCAATAGCTGTCGTTAGTTGGGCGGGTTGCCTGCTCATGGGGGAAGCCCCTTATTATTGTCATTACTTGGCGGGTACCAGAGCTGCAAAATACTATGCCCTAGCTCAGGGATGTCAAAGCGCCTGTATTACGTGCAGGCAACAAAAATCCAACAAGGTTCACATTTTAGCAAAATAAAGTACAATCATCGCTCTTAAAGAAATATTTTGCTCGTTCTTGAGAGCACGCAGTGTAGGCGCTTTGGCATCCCTTACAAAGTTCACAGAGGGCAGTGGTGGCTCGTGTACATAGAAAAGGTCATTGTCCTTCACGTTGATTGATGAATCATTTTTTAATGTTTCTGAACGTGCGGTCACATTGTGTCAGCCACTCAATTACACTAACGTCATAGTTGTACGTTACATTTTATGCTACTGGTGTCCATTATTTCTCTAAGAATTCGTTGGTACGAGATTTGTTGCACATTATACTTGAAACAAAAGCATCAGTAGGCCTATTATTATTATTATTATTATTATTATTATTATTATTATTATTATTATTAGGGTCTATTATTATTATTATTGTTGTTATTACTACTACTACTACTACTACTACTACTACTACTACTACTACTACTACTATCCCAGGTGATGATAGGATTTTTTCTCGTTGCCAAACTTTCAGAACGGCCCCGAGGTTCACTCAGCCTCCTATAAAATTGAGTACCGGGTCCTTCCCGGGGGTAAAAGGCGGTCAGAGCGTGGTGCCGACCACACCACCTCATTCTAGTGCCGAGGTCATGGAAAGCATGGTGCTCTACCTCCATGCCCCCCCCAAGTGCCTTCATGGCATGTTACGGGGATACCTTTTTATTATTACTACTATTTTGAAAGGGGGAGAACATTAGCACCATGCCAATGTGCGTGAACTATAACGCTGACTCCTTGATAGGCGAATTCTCATTGACACCAATGGATTGTATGGGTACTAAGGTCCGCTTTGTATCCAGGTTTAATACAGGCAACCCCACATTTGCTAGGTCAGTTTCCGCACTTCGCCAATATTGGTAATCGGGGAAATACTATTGATGTGATAACGGAATGGAGATCGTGTGGAATGATGTTGATGCCTATCATGGGGAAACGAGAGGGCCCCGGACAAAACCAAAATTGCAACCTTGGCAGATGCAAGTGATGCTAAAAAAATTTTGTAAGGAAAAATCCCACTTGTAAGTGGAATTTGAGCTCGGAGAGCCTAATTGATAGGATGATGATAAAGAACGCAGTCTCCGAAGGAATATTCGATTTATTTTCTTTTCTGTTAGGCCCTAATGTCAGTCTGGTAGTTTGATTCAATTTCGTCGTCACGAATTATATTGACGCTATACCTTTTCTTTTTCATTAAGGCCTAAATCAAATATTTTCAGTTCATTACGTATGTCTCCATTTCTTTTAAGTTATATTTTCTGTATCCTGGTGTAGTAGTAGTAGTAGTAGTAGTATAGTAGTACCAGCAGCAATAGTAGTAGTGGTAGTGTTAGTAGCAGCAGTAGTGATAGTATCAGCAGCAGTATTAGTAGTAGTGGTAGTAGTAGCAGTAGTGGTAGTAGTAGCAGTAGTAGTAGTAACAGCAGCAGTAGTACAGCAGTAGTGGTACAGCAGTAGTAGTAGTAGCAGCAGTAGTATAGTAGCAGCAATAGTAGTAGTAGTAGTAGTAGCAGCAGCAGTAGTAGTAGTAGTAGTAGTAGTGGTAATAGCAGCAGCAGTAGTAGTAGTAGTATCAGCAACAGTACAGTAGTAGCAGTAGTAGTAGTAGTAGCAGCAGTAGTATAGTAGTAGTGATAGCAGTAGCAGCAGCAGTACTAGTAACAGCAGTAGTAGTAGTAACAGTAGCAGCAGTATAGTAGTAGTGGTAGCAGCAGCAGTAGTAGTAGTAGAAGAGTATAGTAACAGCTATGGTAGTAGCTGTAGTAGTAGCAGCAGCAGTAATAGTAGTAATAGTAGTAGTGGTAATAGCAGCAGCAGTAGTAGTAGTAGTATCAGCAACAGTAAAGTAGTAGCAGTAGTAGTAGTAGTAGTAGCAGTAGTATAGTAGTAGTGATAGCAGTAGCAGCAGCAGTACTAGTAGCAGCAGTAGTAGTAACAGTAGCAGTAGTATAGTAGTAGTGGTAGCATCAGTAGTAGTAGTATAGTAGTAGTGGTAGCATCAGTAGTAGTAGTATAGTAGTAGTGGTAGCAGCAGCAGTAGTAGTAGTAGAAGAGTATAGTAGCAGCTATGGTAGTAGCTGTAGTAGTAGTAGTAGTAGTAGTAGCAGTAGTAGTAGTAGTAGTAGTAGTAGTAGTAGTAGTAGTAGTAGTAGTAGCCACCGGCCTGGCTCATTCGGTTAAAGTGCTTGCCTGCCGATCTGAAGTTGTACTTTGGATGATTACCTGGTTTGGTTTTTTCCGATGTTTTCCCCAACTGTAAGGTGAATGCCAGGTAATCTATGGCGAATCCTCGGCCTCATCTCGCCAAATATCATCTCGCTATCACCAATCTCATCGACGCTAAATAACATACTAGTTGATAGAGTCGTTAAATAACCAACTAAAAAGTAATGGTAATAGTAGTATAGTTGTAGTAGCAGTAGTATAGTAGCAGTAGCGGTTTTCGTGCCCAATCCTAATCTCCACCTCTCCTCCATATAGCGGCAGTTAATCTGTTTTGGGAAGACATGTGGATACTTAAAAATCGTAGATAATAGATACTATTCTTATTTTCAGCAATGTCTATCATACATGCTGAAGTCGGCCTGAGTAGCATAGTCGGTATAGCGCTGGTCATCTGTACTCGAGATTGCGGGTTCGATCCCGGCTCAGGTCGACGGTATTTAAGTGTGTTTAAATGTGACAGGCTCATGTCAGTACAGTATATTTAGTGGCATGTAAAAGAACTCCTGCGGGACAAAATTCCGGCACACTGGTGACGCTGATATAACTTCGGCAGTTGCGAGCGTCGTTAAATAAACCGTAATTTAAATGTTTACATACTGAATGCAGTCCATTATTCCTGGTCATTCTTAAAATATTTCACACAGGTAACATGAAGCAGAAGTAGGGAACGATAAACACTGTCAATTGATCGAATTGAATAAGGATATTGCTTTGTAAACAAATGAACATTATCACCAAGCATGCGCCTTAGTGATTCTTCAGCTGGACCACACCCAAGTGCATATTGATATGCTATGAAGCAATCGGATCACATATCTAACATTATTCTGGTGGGAGAGTCGAATTTTAAACTGGAACCACGATTCGCCTACTTTACGTGACATTGTGATCGGGGCGTGCGATTTTAACAATCTGTAACCCTTCATTCGAGCCAACTATTGAAGAATGATTTATTGCAAAACAATAACCTAGTATTTAAGTTTCCCGCCCTGTAATTCGTAATTCACTTGCCTCCCACCAATAGAGGTGTGGTAACTGGGCGAAAAACTGGCTTATGTTAGTCGAAACGAGATTAAATTCCAATGTTTAGTGATTAAAAAAGAAACAAGTGAATATGCACGATGCCGCAGAAGCTCGAAGAGAATAAAATTTAAAGGCAGGACTCAATTGTTCGTTTTACCTTCACAAATTACTTGTATCAAGCTACGACCATTTTAAGACACGTAGCATTAGCTGGTGGAACAACTTACTGCGGATTTGAAGACACAAGATTCGTGTTCGGGTAGTGGTGGTCATTATCAATTCCAGGAAGGCTCAATGATGCACACAGCACTCAACACTGAGGACTTTTTTTTTTTTTTTTTTTCGAAAATAGAAAGGTACCCGGAGGATATTGTTCACTTCATCAGATCTTTCTCATTCAAGAAATCATGAGTTCTACCCCAGATCACATATATAGATTGCTCGTTCCTTTGTTAAAATCGTTTGCACTTTGAAGAGAACAGCCGCCAGAATCGCCACCCGTCCGCCGTAAACGAACACAAGATGGCAGTACAGTCGATAATGCAATTCAAATGGAAGTTATGACGTGACTCCTTATGTAACAACTAGATGGCAGCACAGTAAACCTGACAAAAGTTAACTTCAAAACCTATAACGCGGAACAATCTGGGAATATATGATCTAGGGTTCTACCTCCATGTACCCATTCACTGCACGGCGTCACGTGATTTCTTTACGTTACAATCATTTTAATCACTGATCACTACAATTAAAATTACGCTGGGATGAAGTCTTCTGGGAAGTACGAATCTCCGATGCTGATAATAGGATTTAAGGGCTAGGGTCTCCCGGCCATGGGATTTACTATGTACTCGTCAGGGCATTGGATAAGGCTCTGTCAGGGCTGAGAAATGATGGCCCGCCTGTCAGCACCGAGTCACCAATGTCACTGAGACTACCAATCTGACTGGAAAAATAATTACACATAGAGCGTATAACGAAACACTTTGAGCCCAAATGTAATTGCACGGATTCATCTCGAAGTTTTCCCAGAAACAGACATTTTTAGCAGTCCAGACACCGAAAAATAGGTTTTATATGTACACCGTATTTCAAAATTATCGTAAAACTTTGATATGAATTCATTATTAGTAAGTATTAATGACACAATAACTTGGTGTACGTAATTTGTTTAACAAACCCTCAGACTTTTTATTGGCACGTTATAAACACTCGATATGAGAACCCCTTATTACACGGCATATACTTACCAATGCTATAGTCAAATTCTTGCTACACACTCTGCGACATATTTCTGTTTATGGATGCAATCGCAACAATGACCCGATATCGTACCTATTCAAGGTCATAAGGTAGATGTGACACACAAACTGCATCCTTTATATACCCCCGAAGAGATGTCACATGATGCCAAGTCTGGTGGCCTGGGAGGCCAAGAACGACAGACCAGATCAGCAGCGGCAGTACTTTCAATCCAAAGATGAAGTAGATGGTCAATTCGGAAATGCCTACGAAACAACTTTTCTACCATTGTTACTAAATTTATTTTCGCAAGCTGCAGAACGCAAAATGATTTTTGTTGTAGTTGCCATTTTTCAGCAACGTCTCCCACGGCAACATAAATAATAACTTTTCCGAAACTTGGAACTTCGGCAATTGGACTATCAAATGACATATATCATGTTAAAATTTATCAATACAGTACTTAATACTAAACATTTTAAAGTGTTACTATCATTTTGAAATATATAGGTATACAGAGTGGACTGTTCGAATGTACCTAATTTAAATTATATGTGACTGATGAACGGTTGAAAATAGAACCTTACGTTAACGTTATATGAAAGAAAAAGTCAACAAGTTTCGAATCCTGTCCGTAGACGGTGCGCAGACATGGTTTCTTTTCGTAGATTGCATCGATTGTGAAAAATGGTGACACCGCAGATGAAAGCGCAAACTGTGTTGTGGTATGCGGAGTTTAAATCAATTGTTAGAGTTCAAAGGGAGTATCGGCGAATGTTTAACCATGATGCTCCAACTGCTAAAAGCATTAAGAAGTGGCACGATACATTTTTAGCTACTGGATCGGTGTTGAAGAAGCATGGTTGTGGTCATAGAACATCCGACGAAATGGTTGCAAATGTTCAACCCGCGTATGTTCGAAGCCCGCGGAAGTCATTAAGAAGAGCTTCGCGGGAACTTCAAGTACCAAAATCAACATTGCAACGAATTGTCCACAAACGTCTCAAACTGTGCGCATACAAAGTGCAGTTAATGCAACGTCTGGAACCGGATGACAAACCCAAACGAGTGGAATTCGCCAATACGATGGTAGACCGTCTCGGCGCTGATCCTGATTTTATGTCCAAGATTTTCTTTTCGGACGAAGCCACGTTCCATGTGTCAAGTAAAGTGAACCGGCATAATGTGCGTATCTGTGGATCGCAGAATCCTCATGCTATACAAGAGCACGTTAAATGTGTGGTGCCGTTTGTCACAGCAGCAGGTCATTGGACCGTTTTTCTTCGCCGAGAAAACTATGTGTGGTACCACATATCTTGACATGCTACAGCAGTTCTTCTTTCTAAAAATTGAACACCTGCAGCATAACATCCTTTTCCAGCAAGATGGCGTTCCTCCACACTGGTTCAATGACGTTCGTACTACTTTAGACAACGTGTTCCCTGGCCGTTGGATTGGTAGGGGAGGACCGATCGCTTGGCCCCCGAGATCTCCGGATTTAACACCGCTCGATTTCATTCTCTGGGGCTACGTCAAAGATAAAGTGTACGCCAACCCAGTCAGAGACCTTCGTGATCTTCGGGAGCGCATCATAGAGGCTATTGAGAGCATTCCAGAAGACATGCTCCAACGTGCTTGGCAAGAAATCGTTCATCGCCTCGATATCGTCACAGTGACAGCTGGAGCTCACGTAGCGATATGGTGATGTGCATATCAAAACTTGTTGAGTTTTCCTTTCATATAAACGTTACTGTAGGTTTCTATCTTCAACCGTTTACCAGTCACATACAATTGAAATTAGGTACATTCGAGAGGTCCACTCTGTATTGTATAATTCATTTATTAATGCGAAGCACTTAAAACTACCACTTTTAATATTTCCTATACTATTAATGACATCTACAAGCTGTTTCCGTCAGATTTAAGCACATATAAGAGCTCACAGAACTAGTCTATGAAGAATTATTACAAAAGTTAAATTCATTCTTAAACTGTGTAACTGTTACATAATTAATTTGTATTCTGGACCCTGTGGTTAACTGCAGTTCAGTAGCAGACGACAATTAATACATTTTATTAGTAATCAGAAAATAAATAGCATAAAGTTTAATTTTTTTAATTGAATGATGGACATAACTGCAGGCCTGCCACAAATTGAACTAAATAAAATTAGACAGAAAGTGGTGATGCTATTTTATATGCTGCAGTAACAATAACAACATAAAGTAGTGATGGATGGATGGATGGATGGATGGATGGATGGATGGATGGATGGATGGACGTGGAAAAGAATGAATGGATTAATTAATTAACTAATGAAGAAGAGAATGGGTTGGGATTATAACAACATTTAAATATATTTTGCTTTAATTATAAATTTGCATGTCCAGCTTCTCGGCCCATAATTGAATGGTTCGAAGAATCAACGAATGAATGAATTAAAAATACCCATATCCGTTTTTCATTACACAGAAAGTCATGCTCATCCGTGTACCGTAAACATCTTAATGATTTCTTTGCTGGCGAATAAATACCATAATATTCAGTGCATGAGTGCGAGTTAAACAGAAACTTTACCCACACAACCCAAGTTTCCAGGTCACATCTTTCATTAAGCACCACACCTCCCGCATTTCCTTCTCTATATCTTATGTTTTCTCTCACGTAATTTGATTACTCTTATATCACTCTACTATTTAAATAACAGTTTTGTGCTTCGTTATCACCTAGGGTAATTATTTTTTATTGTTCAGAATATAATGTCCCCTCTACTGTAGCTTGCGTAGTTATCAACCCGCAGGAGCCTGGTTTTTATTGCATTTCATCTCTCTCCCATATCACTCGAGAGTCTTTCCTTTTGGTCTTTGTTGTGTGGTCTTGTGCAGTATGCTACAAAAGAAGTTAAATGTAGATTTATCTAGTGTTGGTACATGGAGCGGTGAAGGCTCAACACGAAAACCATTGTAGTAGACGAAATTCTGCTTAAGACAGTAGATTTTATTGAACCTACAGAGAAAAAGATATACATTCTTCTGCATTACGACCTTAATAATTCTCTATCCGTCTTGGTAGTTCAGGTAGCAGAAAAAATTGTTGGCGGTAAATTTGAGTAAATGCCCATAATATAATATCATATTTAAAACAGCTGCGTATTCACTAATTGTGAATAATGTGATCCTACTTCATTTACATTACGAGTATTCTGGATGGAGTAACTCGTAGGTACAGAATCTGAACTATATAGATCTTCAATACTTTCGGAAGAATCGTTGTAAGAGGGAGAGTAACTAAGTTTCAAATTGAAGTAGCGACCTACCGTATTTGAGAGGTTTGAAGCTATCACTGCTAGATGAGAGTATTATCGATGTGTGTACAAGCGAACGAAGAAGCAGCAGTTGCAAAATGACGGTATCTCTGCACGAGTGTACCATTGGCGACTTTATCTCGGTATAATAATGATGCATCTAAGACTTATTACTTGTGACCAGAGGCCGGAACTTTGGCAGAATGCCTTTTTTAAATGGGTTAAATCTGTCTTCATTTTGAAAGTAAATCTGTACGAATTATACCTTTGTGGTTGAAACGTCACAGTTTTATGTTGCCCTTTTCTGCCTTTGTAATATAAAAGCCTAATTTACAAAATAAATGCTTTTTTGCCTTTATTTGATTATTTATATATTATTTATTAATTTATTATTAAAAATTGCCTGCAGGTATATTTTAATTTATTTCTATAACCGCTACAATGAAAGTGACTTCACCGAATGTATGTTATTGGCTTTTCAGTCAGTTCATATTCTCTTTGCAACAATGAGTGCTGCCGTGAAAACATGTATAACAATAAGCTTTTTAATTATCTCTTGTGTTTATTTGACAAGGCAATAATGACTGCGGGTCTAACGTTATTTTTAACAGTTATTTTTCTTTCAGTTTTCATTGCGACGTTGTTGTAGCTAGCTAAATATTTCATATCGCAACATATCAGTGTTAGTGAAAAAAAAAAAAAACACACACACACAATAATCCTATGTTATAGGAGTGGAAATTTTCAGTGGTTTTCATAAAACAACCCTAGTCCAAAGATATTTTTGTAAAAACAGGCATTACCCAGGACGATGATAGTATTTACACATATGCCATTTATATCAATGCAAAAATGCACTTTCCAAGGCTACTGGGAAGAAGATTTCTTTGCTTCCAACAGTAATTGCAACATCGAGTCGAAAATCTCAATTTGCATTCGACTTATGTAAAGCTTTTCTTGCTGCCGAAATCCCTTTGTGAAAATTGCAAGATTGTGGGTTTAGTGCAAGGTTTTTGCAATTGCCTTTTACTGCGTATTTTATCTATTTATAATGCCTTTTTGCCAGCCTATTTTAGCTATTTATGATGCCTTTTGGCCTGCCTATTTTAATGATTCATAATGCCTAAACTTCCTGTCTCTGTTTGTGTCCATCTGGAGTAGCATATCGTCCCCTTCATCCTGTCTCCTCGGATCAAGTCGCCAACATGTTACGCATTTGCCTCTGTGACAAACTCCATTGGCCGATCGACTCTATGTTTGATTTTTGTCCGCTTTTCAGAGAACTTATGCACTCAATTATTGTAGACAACTTGACAAGACAGACAATGCTTACCCTACATGGACAGCGCTTCTTTATGAATTTCCTTTTCTGCCAGGCATTTTTCCCAGAAAAATCGTACTGCAGAGAGCTATTCATCAGCAGTAATTACACTCGTGCAGAGATTCCGTCATCTTGTAATTGCTGCACCTTTGTTTCACCTGTGACCCTTATACGCACATCGATCACCTTGAAACTTCAATATTGCTTGTGTACATAATAGACGGAAGTATGTACAGACAGCATGTCAAAATACATTTTTTTCAGTATCAGGGATTCTAACAACATATATTTTAACAATAATGAAACATTTACACTTCGTATAATGAGAAATTTCCGCTATGTCTCTATTGACAGCATTTCCAATCAAGCGGTTAGCAGTTCTATTCCCGGTATGGATGCAGATTTATCTCCATTTCAGAGCCTTTTCTTGGGAGGTTATTTTCTTAGCGTTTTTCTCTTCCACGAGGCCATTTTTTTCTCTTTAAATTTTTCTATACTATAACAACTCCGGTGGAAGAAATATCAAATGCATGAAACATAAAATATTTGTATGTATATTCATAGCATATCTGATATACTGTGCATGTCGTGCATGTTGCAGATGGTAGATAATCACAGGGTCAAATATGGAAAGAAATACAATATGAATGATATGAAACAGGCAATTGATTATGTCTTAAACAAAGGAAAACTGCCGCAGAGAGATCTCGTCTTTTCCTTGGCAAGTTCGACGAGGACCATGAAAGAACCAAGAGAATGACATTTCCAGCCTCTGAAGTGAGTTAAAAGGGGTAGACAACAAAACAGCAACATCTTCAGGAGCCAAACAAAGAAGATCTGTGCTTAAAGAAAAGCCGAATGATAAGTCTAATGATTTGTTGCTATCTTGCTCAGGAAATTTCGAAGATGACAAGCATGGTGAAAGCTGAATTCAGTGTGTCAGTTGTGAACAGTGGTTTAATTAAACATGTCACGGCCTTTCGAAATACTAAAAAAACTTTAATCGTCTGAATTGTAGGTATGAATATGACTGAGGAATTTAAAATTTGGGTGAATATGTCTAAAATTTGTTTTTAATTTAAGGACTGTCACGAAAATATCCTTGTACTATCACTAAATTATACCAGTCCTTCTAGAGTGCTATTTTTTTGTATATTTGTAGTGCTTGTTTGCAATTATTATATAAATTTATTTGAGGTAAAAATCCTGATATGTAACTTCCTGAACCCTAATAATGTACATACATTAAAAACACTATTTTTTTTTAAATTGTAAATCAGCCAAATCTGCCCTATATGAATACTATTTTATGATTTTGACACCCCAAAGTGTGTCGAACCCTTTCAGTTGCGGTCCCAGTATAAAAGGTTACTGGTAAGTTTTTACGCAAAAGTTGGCAATACTTTTTTTTTTCATGAACAAGACAGACAGATTAAAAATCGCATGATTTTTAATGAACATGATGTTTGATAAAGTTAAACATTCTAACGGTGCATGGAGTGCAATTAAAACTCCCAAGTCATTTAATAAGAAATAAAAAGCAGTCGCACTCGTGATGTTCATTAAGTTTCTTAACACAGCAACGGAAATGAAACAACGTAGATTTTACGGCTACAACTACGAAATAACATGCAATTGAAAATATAATCTTGTACATATTCAGAGGTCACTACGGACAGTAAATGCTAGCTAGTTCGTAGGCAGGATATGTACGCCTATATTCCAACAACAGAGTCCTTTTTAATGAACAGGGAATTCGATATGGATTAGTAAACTACGGACTTTCTTTAGTATGAAACGCAAATAAAGCGAGAAGGGGGGGCAACATATATTAAAACATCATAACTTTATTATGATGATTATGCAACGGATTAACCTATATCACTATCCAAAATGGATGTGTTGGAAACTCTGTTCTGTCTACTATGAGGATCGTTACGAAGTTATACCTTCTATTTATTTTCATGGAAACTACAACAGATAGATAGAGTATAATAACATAGTTAAATAGAGCAAGGTTTCAGCTACATACAGTTATTTTTTCACACAGTCACCACCATTCGTTATGCATTTCTGCCAGCGATGAACAAGAGCCTGCATACCGCGCTTGTAAAAATCTGAACCAGCAGAGGCAAGCCACTTTGTTACAGCTGCGAAGACAGCATCCTTGTCTGGAAAATTTTGCTGCCCATGTAGTCCATCTTTCATAGGCTCAAAGGGATGGAAGTCTGAAAGCGCTAAGTCCGGACTATACGAGGGATGTGATAGGACAGTCCAGCCAAATTTTTCAACGTGCTTAGTGGTCGCAAAACTGGTGTGGGGCCTGTTCTTATTGTGTTGCAATCGAAAGATTTTCTTATCTGGCCTGACTCTGGAAATTCAGACTTTCAGGTTAGCCAGAATTGACAGTTTCTCCAGGCTCCAGGGCATCCAAAAGAGTAACACTCCGCCTATCCAGAAGACTGTCATTTTCGCCACTGTTGAAACGCACTTCTTACGGCCTTACTGTGCTGGCATCCATTGTATGGTCTCCATACTCCTTCAGCAAACGTCGATGGATGTCAATGGGTGCAATTTGTTCGGCAGTGAGGAATTCAGTAACATATCTCTGTTTCTTATACACCTCTATGTCAGATGCTATATTGGTAGATTACCCTGTTGCCACTATCTATTGCACGACAACCAAACTAACAGGACATACTACAACACCACTAACATCCGGCTCAGACGTTACAGGTCAACACAAAAAATAAGAGGTATGAATTTCCGAACGACCCTCGCAATTTTGTTACTGCTAGACAACAGTGGCTTGTCATGGGATCCAACGTTTGGGGTACAGAAAGGACTGAAGAGTGAACCTGCCAAAGGCATCCGGTTTAGACCTTCCTTGTGAAAACATATTAACCTAAATGCTGTAAAGTTAGAGCTAAGTGGAAAAAATTGGCCGTCAATATGAACTACAAGGAACATAGAACAGCTTCCAAAAATAGCTTAGCATCCATATTTGGCTTTCTCTTTTGTCAATCTTTCTGAAGTATTTGGTACAGATGTGTGTGTTACTTCACCTCTTTAATCAGCTAGACCTGCAGAAATAGTTTGTATTTGACCTTCTTCATCATAAAAAAATTCTATTGGCATATAATGTAGGGAATTCCTTACAACTATTCAAAGAAAAGTCAAACATACAGCGTATTACAGACATTGACTTAGTTAAATATTGTAATTTAGATTTTCAAGAGTCCAATCTGAGACAGATTCTTACATCCAAGCCAGCGGTGACCAAAACTCGAGCTGTAGTGAATACATGCGACAGACAGCCTATGAAGTAAGGAGACGGAGGAAAGGTACTTGGCATGAAAACTACAACCAGTGGTGGTTCCCGCACTAACATCTTGATCAATCCCGCGGATAAAAATCTCAAACTTTGCTGTATGAGTAATGTCACTGCTGTCATCAAGAGCCCATGAATAATATACGATTTTTCTTGCTTCTTTTTTTAACCTTCCTCTTGAATATAATCAGGAATTTTCTAAATTCTTCTCTCGATACTTGGTCGAGAGATTCGTAGTTTTTCAAAATTAAACACTTCTTATGGACATGTTATTTAAGCTATTTTAATCATTAATCTTTTGAGAAATTCTGTTCTATTAAGAGGCATCAGAGCACGAGATATTTCAAACCCCATTAGGTAGCTGACTTCCTTACATTTGTCTCATCTCTCTCTCCTGGCTATGATTTAATACATGTCAATTCCTGGCGTTAACGGTTCGTTGGCACATAATATTGAATCAATTTTCTATAATATTATTATTAAATGAATAACTAATAAATAGTTACCCTCATCTAAAGATTAAGATGATTAAAATTGAGATCCTTCTAGGTAGAATATCTAAAAATATTAATATTCATGCACGTACAGAAGAATAAGAAAGACATACTAGTGGTCAGCAGTAATAATAATAACAATAATAATAACAATAATAATACATTATTCAGCGTGGCAATTAATGTTTCTATATACTCCTAATTAAACCGCTGAGCAAAGTAAAACATATTACATTTTGACCGACAGAACAAAAAAAAGTTCTCCTCATTCTTTACGAAACCACCTCTTACTGTTTGTAGAGACAGAGTTTGTAGAGCGACATGATACCGCCACTGCTTACCTTCAGTACGTGAATGAAACACACAGCATTGTACAGGAAACTCCTCGTACCCGTTTGAATGTCTGTGATTACACGATGTAATAACGACACCCGCTTTGGTCACCTCTGATCTAAGCACTCAATAGCCTATTGTGCTCCCTATGGAAGTGAAATAGCCTTACAGATTTCCAGAGCGAATAGCTCATGTTGTATGTAACAAATAAATATAATATCATATTGGTGGGAAGTTCATAGTTTTTTTTTTTAATCTTTTATTCAGTAACTATTGCAAGTAGGATCGTGATTTTTGTTCATATCGATAGGAAATCTAATAAAGAATAATTTATCGCTCTGACGTATTTCAATAGCGTGTACGGTTTTTGTGTAAATTTAATTTAAAAATCTCTAAATTCAAGCCACTGCATGATGCAAGCAAGTGGCAACGTCTTGGCAGAGAGCAGCTCACCTACCGAGACACACCGAGTTCGTTGACGACGTTACACTAACTAATGGGTTATTTAGCGTTGATAGAATTGGTGACAGCGAGATGGTATTTGGCGAGATGAGGCCGAAAATTTGCCATAGGTTACCTGACATTCGCCTTACGGTTGGAGGAAACTTAGAAAGGGACTCAACTAAGTAATCAGCCCAAGCGGGAATCGAACCCCAATCCGAGCACAGCTCCGGATCAGCAAACACTGTATGCTATCTCTTTCCATTGTGGAAACAGTAAATTCACTACATTAAACTCTTTTCTCTGCTCCAACTATCTTATAATATAAAGCAATTACAGTGCTTAGCGACACATCGCCTCCATTTACGTATTACATTATGGTGTCCTAATTTCGTCCTTTTCCCTTTTCTTTTCAAATCGCGACATTTGAATCCGAGTCTCAGGAGAGAAAAGCTACTTCTCCTTTAGCTGATGTACACAAAGTCTAACGGAAAGTTCATTCTGAAATATATATGTTCTAGCGTGGTGATTAAATTTAGACTCTTGGACTATAAATATTCATGAGACTGGCAAGGGTATACGGAATTGAGAAAATAAACAAATAATATATTTAAATGTATAATATGGAATTTATTCACAGAATTATAAAAAGAAAGAGTGTTAGTTATTAGTTATTACTTTAAATCGCAAGCTAAAACTATAGGGGGTATTCCCTCTACACTAAAATGTCATTATTTCAGGGATAAACGTAATTTTACAGTAATAATATACACGTAACTGGTTTTAAAGCCTACCAACGAGTAGTCCTTAATGTCCACCATTCACTACAGTTAATACATAAGTATATTTAACGAGTACAATAATCACAACATTGTAAATTTCAAAAGTGACCTGTTGGTTTGTTGACAACTAAGACATATTTTTCCCAGCTAAGCCATACCGTAAAGAAGAAAACAAGTGCATTAAACTCAAAGAGCTTTCCGCTTCACAGAGTACGGGCTCTCCACACAATTTTAACTATGTTTCTATCCCTACAAGATTTTCCGAATATCTCTAGTCCTGAAATATTTTATTTGGGGGTTCTGAAGTGAAGTCCATAAAACTTGTGACATTGTAAGTTATAAACTTGGATAACCGGAGAAAATGTATTCAGATCAAAATTGAAAGGTTTTTTTAAAGAACCGTAGTAAAGAATACAAATTTGTGATATATATGTGGTGAGAGTTTTATAGCGGCATCTACTGAATTAATTGTTAGTGAAAAAAAAAACACACAATAATCCTATGTTATAGGAGTGGAAATTTTCAGTGGTTTTCATAAAACAACCCTAGTCCAAAGATATTTTTGTAAAAAACAGGCATTACCCAGGACGATGATAGTATTTACACATATGTCATTCATATCAACTTGAAACATTTATCCATATAATTTTAAACTGTAGTAGATTGGCAGTACTGCTTCTTATATATGCACCAAAAGCCACCTCAGAGAAAAATACTTTAGCACGTGAATTGTTATATTAATTATGGACTCATCTTTAGGTGAAGTAACCCCATGCAAGAAACTTAAGCAACGAAAAGAGAAGAAACAGGATACGAGTATAATAAAGAAAAAAAAAAGGATTAAAGTTGAGGCACACTTCAACCACAACAGAGTATTTTTTTCTTAAAACTACTATTGTTCATAGTTACCTATATTTATACATGTATTTCTATAAGGAAATTTAAGTTATAAATGTACTTCAGTTTTCTCAAGTTTCTACAACACCTTAAAAATTTCATGATGAATTTCGTACTTGAAGTGTCAACAACACCCATGCCAGATAGTTTTTTGGTTTCTCCTGAAAATTTATGTCTTTCGACCATGGTTTTTTTTTCCTTTAAAAAATTTTTAATTTCTGTAGCAGGAACAGAAAAAAGTTGTAACATCGAGGAAAGTAAAAGAATACGGTACTGAAGATCTTAGAATTAATTGGAATTCAATATTTTAACTTTACCATAAAAACAGCTAAGTAAAGTTTAATTTTTGGTCTACAGAATATATATGTTATGGTAACAATGATTATTAGAGGATAAAAATTCGCTCCGGCGCCGGGGATCGAATCCGGATACTTGGTTTTACGTACCAAGCGCTCTAACCACTGAGCTACGCCGAAATTCAATCCACAGCACCGGATCGAATTCCCTCCTCTACTGATTTTCCCTTTGTGGCCTCACTCCATGTTCGACATATTATATGTTTACATACATTATATTAAGTCAACTGTCATTATACAAAGTCAATTGAGTAACATGATGGCCGGGATTCCACAGTTTATTATGCACTGTTGGGCGAAGAATCTAAGTAAAGATTAATTTTTGATCGTACAGAATATATCTGTTATGGTAACAATTAGAGGAGAAAAATTCAATTCGATCCGGTAACAGACAGACTGAAAATGTATGCATCAACTACTTAGTACTTCCTGATAGTTTTCTTAAAATACGGTTGAACTTGGCTATAGCGATCATGGTTAGTGCGACACTTCGACTACGTATACTTTAAGAAGTACGGTTTTATCTATATTAAACAAATAATTGATTTGTTTTTATAACGCCACTTTTTAAATAATCAATTTGTTTATAATTACACTTAGCAAGTGTAAATTGTTTAATAAATCATGTTCTACACACATTAAAGAGTAATTGAGAGGAATTCGCGGGTATGGGCAATGCCATTAGTGATAATAGCATTTTACGGGACAAGAACTGGAATTATAGGAAAAGGAGGTGAGTGTGGGGTAAGACAAACTCTTTCTTCTGCTTTGTCAACAATTCTTTACAAACAATAGCAGACCAAATTGCGTACCACGCTGTAACCCAGACATTCAGCTCAGACTGTAATTTTAGACATTCAATATACAGTACAATGAAGCAAGGAGCAAAGAAAATACAAGTTTCAAATATGGGAGATTAAGTTCGTATTAGGCCTATAAAATAAATAAAGAACACTACAAGGAAAGATGATGTGTGCCGCGAATTTGGTTTGGTTAAGAAACAATGGAGAATGATTTATAGATGCAGCATTTTGCAAAACGGAAGCTAAGAAGTGAGTCCTCGTAGCTTTAAATTTGTAGATAAATAATAAAACGTTTTAAAATTGAATTTCTCTCAAAATAGACACATTTTTAATACCGGTATCTATATAGAGTGATTCACTTACGGAGGTTATTCCCGGAGACATTCTGAGCAAAAAATGTTATACAAAAATGCGTTCTATTCTCAATATTTTCAGAGTTACACTAATTTGAAGTTGTTTGTAAAATACTTACCTTTTTATTTAGTTTTAATAGTAAAAGAATAGGGAATGAACTATTCAGAGGTATCATTTCTTTAATTGGCAAGTATTCTGAGGCTAAAAATATGTTACTAATTCCTTAGTTGATTTTTACAGATTTTTTATATTTTTTAAATAAAAATTACTACATTATTCTTACGCACTTACCACAACAATTGTCAATAATCAAACGACTTCTAGCAACTTGATTCTTTACAGTTCAATTTTGCATCCTAATTACAGTCTTAAAGAATTTACAAGAGTGGCGTGTTTGTAACAATTGATGTGATAAGTGCGTAAGAAAAATTTAATTTTGTAGTTAAAAAAAAAAACTAAAAATTTATGTACGAAGCAACACATTTTTAGCCTCAGAATACTAGCCAATTAAAGAAATGATACTTCTGAATAGTTTATTCTCTATTTGTAATATTCTTCTACCTTCACAACTAAATAAAAAGGTAGCATATTTTACAAATAACTTCTAATTAGTGGAACTCTGAACATATTGAGAATAGGATCCAAGTTTATATGACATTTTTGCTCAGAATATCTTTGGAAATATGCACTGTAAGTGGCGGTAAATCCTCGTGAATCACCCTGTATGTTTCTGTTTTGCAAGATATTATTCTCAAGGACAAAATATTAGTTAAGTGTCCAATTTTTGAACATAATAATAATAATAATAATAATAATAATAATAATAATAATAATGTACATAAATTAAATGAAAATTTTTATAGATACTAGGAATCACTCCTTATCCATCGATGTATTTAATTATTATTCAGTATAGTATTTTACTCTATATTTCCCTATGGTAATAACAGTGTTAAATATATAAAAAAGGTGTAGTACTGTAGACCTATATAAAACTAGCAATTAAATTATGGTGGTGTACAAAATACGTAATATTATGAGTGTGTTTATTCTTTCATTTTTATTTAGTGTATTTTTTCGTCTTACTGAGACACCAGATTATTGTGACATTACTCTTCAGTCTCTTCGATGATGCTATAACCAGGGCCGAGTATTTATGAAGATCGCGAAAATCACGACATAATAGATATACAGTAAATTTTTACTAATCTTTACGAATTAAATGATTCTTATTAATAATATGCGGATAAAACAATCGCAAAAAATTGGGAAATAGAGTTATAATAGTGAAATATGAACACATTCGCGAATTATTACTATTGCGTCGTTTTATAGCGAATTTCATATTCTGAGTTCTTTTTTAGATTTTTTTCACTTGAATTTGTTCTATATCCAAGTAGGATACATTACATGGTATTCCAGTTGTTCTGATTATATTAGTGAACTCAAAAGACGGAGAATTCAACATTTCACTAATAATTTGAAAGTGTTAATTTGAAGGTTGCAAGTTTTTTCTTTTCTTTATTTTTTCTTTCTTTTTTTCTTTTTTTTTTTTTTTTTTTGAATATGTGTTAAATACAGTTTCAATCCAATAAATATTGTCTTTTGGCCATACCGCACCTTTATCTACCAGAATCCAGATTCCAATGCACCTTTAATGTTAATTATTTGGAAAGTAATATTCATACTGAGTTAATATTCCAATTCCAAAATAATTGTACTTTCCAAAATTTCCATTCATCTCATCCAAGAGTAAAAATCAATCTCCAACAATCTCCGCCGACCCCAATATTAAAAAAATATAAATGATAAAATTAACCTCTATAAATACCTAACGAAGTTCAACTGTACTCCAATATCACATTCTGGGAACAAAACCCCAAACGAGCACGAAACTCACTGCTCTGGATGTGTCCTAGGAGAGAGGTTTCACCGCATTGCATTCCTCGCGCCGAGAAAGGAGCTCTGCTATGTGTTTTGTTATGCCCCACGGGGCTCATTAGCATGTCAGGACAAAAGAAGGTAGAGGTGTCTAGCGTGCCACGGCTCATAACAGACGAGGAGGGCTCGCTGTGTAATTACTCTTCGGCTTATGGTCCAGTGCCTACTTACTTCTCAGCACCTCCTCAGTGGCGTAACAGGTGCGTTTCTTATCGGCACCGGAATCGGACGAAACAGTGTAAGCCAGTGTTTCTCAAACTATGACTCGGTTAAGAGAAACGTTTTATATGATATTCTTATTGAATTTTGTATTCCCAAGAAACTAGTTCGATTAATTAAAATGTGTCTCAGTGAAACGTATAGCAGAGTTCGTATAGGTCAGTTTCTGTCAGATGCGTTTCCAATTCACTGTGGGCTAAAGCAAGAAGATGCACCATCACCTTTACTTTTTAACTTTGCTCTAGAGTATGCCATTAGGAAAGTCCAGGATAACGGAGAGGGTTTGTCTATGCGGATGACGTGAATAGGTTAGGAGAAAATCCACAAACGATTAGGGAAAACATGGGAATTTTACTGGAAGCAAGTAAAGAGATAGGTTTGAAAGTAAATCCCGAAAAGACAAAGTATATGATTATGACTCGTGACCAGAATATTGTACGAAATGGTAGTATAAGGGTTGGAAATTTATCTTTTGAAGAGGTGGAGAAGTTCAAGTATCTTGGAGTAACAGTAACAAATATAAATGATACTCGGGAGGAAATTAAACACAGAATAAATATGGGAAATGCCTGTTATTATTCGGTTGAGAAGATTTTATCATCCAGTCTGCTGTCAAAAAATCTGAAAGTTAGAATTTATAAAACAGTTATATTACCGGTTGTTCTTTATGGTTGTGAAACTTGGACTCTCACTTTGGGAGAGGAACATAGGTTAAGGGTGTTTGAGAATAAGGTGCTTAGGAAAATATTTGGGGCTAAGAGGGATGAAGTTACAGGAGAATGGAGAAAGTTGTTACACAACAAAGAACTGCACGCATTGTATTCTTCACCTGACATAATTAGGAACGTTAAATCCAGACGTTTGAGATGGGCAGGGCATGTAGCACGTATGGGCGAATCCAGAAATGCATACAGAGTGTTAGTTGGGAGGCCGGAGTGAAAAAGACCTTTAGGGAGACCGAGACGTAGATGGGAGGATAATATTAAAATGGATTTGAGGGAGGTGGGATATGATGATAGAGAATGGATTAATCTTGCTCAGAATAGGGACCAATGGCGGGCTTATGTTTGGGCGGCAATGAACCTCCGGGTTCCTTAAAAGCCAGAAAGTAAGTATAGCATATTTTAATATTAATATAGCCTACTTATATTTTAAAGTAGAATTAATTAAAATTAATTAAATTAAATTAATTTTATATTAGTATTAAGTAATTAAGCTAATGTTAACAGCAGAAAATTCATTTTTGTTTCATTAATAATTCAAGGTCTTAGAGTTTGGATAATCTTTAACTTATTAACTAAAAAAAAAAATAAATAAATGTTGGCACTCACATTAATGAGATGGAGGAGCCTGCCGATTCTTGCACAGTTATTCTATATTTGGACGTATGCAGGTAAGTTTAAATCGGAGATCGTCATATACATCGAGTTGATTTTGGTAGCCTACTTTGTTTTTATTAAAGTTAGTGATGAAAACCCTTTCTCACGCAGATACGTAGAAGTAAACTGAATTACAATCTGTAAAGCACCATTGTGCAGTTCACTGTATTCTCTTTTCACTTGTGATAAGGTCCAGAAATTAACCATTCCTTTCGCTTGGAATTTCATTTTAAGTCCTGTGTCATTCGAGAGTTCAATTAACTGTTCTCTTTCACTCAATGAAAGTTTATTAGTTTCAATATCGCAATGAAAGTGGTTACGAACCCATGAAAATTCGTCATATTTACTTGGAAAATAAGTTTTAAATTGTGACCTCAGAGTTGTACGGTGTACGACGTACAGTACATGACCATTTCAATGTGTAGACTGGATGTCGGCAAAACTATTAAGCAAGTCGTATGTGCAGGGAAAAGATAGCGAGAAACGCCACGTTCATAGTACTTTAAATCTCCTGTTGTTCTTGAGAGTAGAGTGGGAAGTCAGTAGACGGATAGGGTAATAAATTTCATAAAATGTCAGTAATGAGAGAAAAGTGAAAGGTGATTGCCATGTGTCATTTCCAAACTCTGAGATTTTCAGCTATAGAGTGATACGCAATTTGTTTGAATTTTAATTTTTCTTCTGTCTTTTTGAAGGACCACAAGGGCAGACCTCGAGGACCACAGGTGGTCCGCGGACCATAGTTTGAGAAACGCTGGTGTAAGCCATTACCATGGATGAATATATAATAGGATTTTAAACTTACCGAATTTCCCGTAACACATACTAGAGGCGCTGTTGTAGAAAATGATCTTGCTGCCACCTGTTAGAGGGAGGGGCGTTGTTACATCTAGCAGCGCACAAAGTAGCGAAAAGAGTAATTACTCCATGCATTTAGCAGCGCACCTGGTGACGAAAATGTTAAACTGTGCAGAATGTATTCCCTCCCACCCTCATCGATATTCAAAACTAACCCAATTTTAAATAAAACATTTACAGTTTTATTCCTGACAGCATCTTCTACTGAAAATTCTTACAGGAGCCAACAGGAAGATAAAAGAGACTATCTATTTTACACTACCCGATTAAAATATAACCAGACAGAGACAAGAAATAAAGCAAAAGGTTACATAATTAGGATTGTATTCTTTGGGTATTTATTGTACAGCGCATTGGAAAAGTCTGCAAGAACTTCTTAGATAGTTCAATTTATTATATTACTATTACTTTACAATACAAAACATTCAACACTATTTTTACAACGTCCATAAACATCACAGTTTAACATACACTGCTTATACACACACGTATCACTCTATGTTCACTTATTAGCAAGTTTCAGTCCGCCATCTCGCCTCCTCGACTCTCCCGTACAGCAATATCTCGAACGGATAAATAGAGAACTCTGGGTAATGTACCCAACACGTAGTTCTAATGATCATCACCTACGAAGTTGGGCGCTGATCAACTTATTTCAGACCCTCAATGCCAGATGGTGCTGACCGCAGTTTCGCATCCTATTATATATTTATCCATGCCTTTCATCTAATAGGTACAGACTTGTAATTTTTTTTCTTAATAACTTACCTGCAGGGTCAATGGCGAGAAATTAAAGATAGAAATCCATAGATTTTGTACACATATAACTTTTCCTGTTACTAGAGAATATTCATCTTTGTGCACCTTAAACTGCCGCACCCCTAATCCATTCCATCTAAATTAAGGTTTGCTTCAGTACTGAAGTTGCGAGCAGGTAATCCCACTTGTCCCTTGAGCAGTGTGACAAGTTTTCCCGAACGCCAAGCTCATGAAAGTTTCGCATTAAAAATCAAGAATAGTTCACCGTTATAACACATTACGAACATGTTGATTCCTTTATTTCCTGTGATGTAATTCCGCCACTGGAAGACCTCGCCGCCCTCTTCGTAGGAGGTACGCAGGAAAATTAATTCTATAGGACCGACACAGAGCGTGAAGAGAAGGATAATGGAATGACAAAGGACGATCATGTTAGTTTCACTCAGTTAAAATTGTGGGGATTCTTGTATATGGATAAAATTATTGCGCTTTTGTTCTGAGAGAAGAAATGTCCGTGGTCTGAATCGGTATAGTCAAAAGAATAAGATTTAACAAAATCGTGTGGAACATGATGAAGCCAAGCGGATGATACGATAATTATAACCGCTTTCGCGAACGCTGCAATTTGGGAGTAATTTGACTTCGCATCTTTGAGTGAATTCATCCCAACCCGTGTATGTAATAACAGCGCAGAAGTTCAACAGCTATGGACGATTCACACAATGTAACACAATGCTTTCAAGCATAGCCTACCATTGTGCATTAAGTAAATAAGTTGTGCAAGTCTATATATGTGTATGTATGCTTGCCGGTTTAATAGTTAAGGATGATTATCACTATGTAAATCAGTGCTTATTATTAGGGGAGAGTTGGGTAGTATCGGACATCGGGTAATATCGGACAGTGAGTTTCTTTCATCTACCACCAGATGATAGTACCTGAATGACATGGTTACGTTTCTGTGATGTCGCATACAGAAACGTAACCATGTCATTCAGGTACAACCATCTGGTGATAGATGAAAAAAACACACTGTACGATATTACTCGATGTCCGATACTACCCAACTCTCCCCTATTATTATTATTGTTGTTGTTATTGTTATTATTATTATCGTATGTATTTATTTACATGCAAGCGGGCAAGCACCCGGTGGCAGTGGTATACACAATATAAACAATACGGAATAAAATTACAATACTCAATACAATTAGATACACAATACAATTATATATACAATACAATAAGAATACACAATACAATTATACACAATAATTACAATTAATAATACTACATAAAATAGCCTAATTAATAAGTGAACCTAATTTTACATTATAATGTACATATGTATAGGCCCCACATAAGTTTCACTTTGGTACTGATAATAACCTTTCACTGTACTCTCATCTCACTCGTTATACTGGCATTGTAACACATTTCACTAACACTTCAGAACACATTTCACTGACACTATATAACACATTTCACTCAGACTATAGAACACATTTCATTGAAACTATAAATTATTCCAATAAGACAAACAATTACACCCTTATTCATACTTATAAACAGAACTACATTTAAACTAAACATTTCTAGTACAAGACCCTCTTACAAGATATTTTTAAATAATTTACAATTCAAACCAAGAAAGTAACTCGTCAGGCTAAACAAATACATGTCACCCTAAAAAAATGTCACCTTAATTTTTAATTTACACTTTGTACACAACTTTTAAAGTTATTCTTTAATCTCCTTAAGGAAGGGCAACCCTCAAAGACCGCTGCAGGTAGTTCATTCCGATTTAAAAATGAATATTTACCTACATTAGTATTATCACTATTATTATTATTATTATTATTATTATTATTATTATTATTATTATTATTATTACCCTACCGCTACTACTATCTTCACCACAATATTATATTCAGAACATGGATTACGAATGATTTGTCGCTATTATTGGTTGCAGAGGGAATGTTGAATCACATCTTATTCCGTTGTCTTTGCTAATGTGTGTGTGTGTGTGTGTGTGTAATATATATATATATATATATATATACATGAGGCGCATCCAGAAAGTAAGTTTCCCTATTTAAAGAAAAAAGAACACACACCTTCAGGAAAACATTTATTGGCAACAGGTACAGTAATGTTTCAGCTATTTTTCAACATAGCCACCATCAGAATTGAGACACTTGTCGTATCGTGGGATCAACTTTTGTATCCCTCTGTTGTAGAACTCTGCCGCCTGTGAATGGAACCAGCGTGTGACAGACGTCTTTAGCTCTTCGTCGTTGCCAAAACGCTCACCAGAGGACAGGAATTTCTTGAGGTGCAAGAAAACGTGAAAATCGCTGGGAGCAAGATCAGGACTGTAGGGTAGTTGATCAAACAACTCCCAGACAAAGTCCGTCAAAACAGCTGCTGTGCGCCGAGCCGTATGTGGAGGAGCATTGTCATGGAGGAGCACAACACCTGCAGTAAGCATTCCACTCCTCTTGTTTTGAATGGCACGTCGCAATTTTCGCAGTGTTTCACAGTAACGGTCAGCATTCACTGTTTCACCTCTTGGAAGGAAGTCAATGAGCAGAATGCCCTTCCTGTCCCAGAACACTGTGCACATCACTTTCCGTACCGACAACGTCTGTTTGAATTTCGTCCTGACCGGAGATCCACTAAGCCGCCAATGCATTGACTGCTGCTTGGTTTCCGCGGTGAAGTGCGAAATCCAAGTCTCATCGCCCGTGACGATCCTGTCGAGGAACTCGTCGCCGTCATCGTGATACTGTTGCAGAAATGTCAGTGCTGCTCCTAAACGTTGCATTTTGTGTTCGAGTGTCAGGTTTTTCGGCACTCACCTGGCACACACTTTTTTGAACAGCAGGTTCTTAGTGACAATCTCATACAACAAGGATCGCGATATCTGCGGAAAATGGCTGCTCAGCTCCGTAATCGTGAAGCGACGGTTCTCCATGATGCCCTGCCGCACCAGCTCAACACGATCATCATTGATGAGGGACGGTCCCCCACTGCGCTCTTCATCATGGACACTTTGACGACCTTCGGAAAACTGCCTACACC
This sequence comes from Periplaneta americana, assembly GCF_040183065.1. Classification (NCBI taxonomy): domain Eukaryota; kingdom Metazoa; phylum Arthropoda; class Insecta; order Blattodea; family Blattidae; genus Periplaneta; species Periplaneta americana. Next base: position 72,579,588 of record NC_091121.1, read on the forward strand.
AGCGACGCACCATCTGCTTACTCATGATATTCGGTCCATAGACCTGACAGAGCTGCCGATGAATTTCAATTTGCACAATGCTTTGTGCATTAAAGAACTTTATCACCGACCGAACCTCGCAGGCGGCGGGAGAAGGAATAAGAGCTTCCATTTCGGACAACTGCTGCCACGCTAGTGGCACCAGGCGGGACCTGTCCGGCTGGTATATGATTTATACGTCATAGATCTGTTACGCATGCAAAATTGACACTGCTAATGACGTTTACTTTCAAGGGGAAAAAATCGGGAAACTTACTTTCTGGATGCGCCTCATATATATATATATATATATATATATATATTATATTAAAATTTGTTTGCCAAAATCTGTTAAGTACCCACATATTTGTTTTTTTCCGGATTTTGTGTTCATAGTATTGGATAAATCTACGATTTAACTTTATCGAACTTTTTTTCATAAACGTCGTTATAGGTCTACGTATAGAGGTGACAAAAATTTCATAATACTAGGCGAAATATGTCACCTGTTTTAGTTGAACCAAAATACAAAACAAAATCTAGGCCAATTTATTCTTCATATTATGGACCAAGATTATACAGTGAGTTTATTACAATAAATCCAGAATTAAGTAACCTTGACAGTAACAATTTCAGTAAGAAAATTAAACATCATCATCATCGTCATCATCAAGCACAGAGATTAGACCTATTGGCCTGTTCCGTCCTCAAAGTTTATATCGCCAAATCAGTCTTGTTCTCGGTCTACCAACATCTCTGTGTCCTCTTGGTTCAGTATTTGTTTGATTTTTATGTCTTCATACTATATTCGAGATACCAATTAAGCGTATTATTAACTACAGTAGAGTGTCTCGTTTAGGCACAATGAAAAACGTAAAAAAAGTGTAGGTAACGTGTGGGTGGAAGACGAGCCGTACGATGAACACGAGGGATGCACAAGGTTTTAGTTACAACATTTTTGGCGGAGCATTAAGTGAAATTATATTTTCCAAAAACATACAAAACAAAAGAACACAAATTGCACAACGTTATCATATACACATTTTAAGAGACAAGCAACTGTAACGTTAAAATAATTCAATATAACAAATCAAATTTTGCTACTTAGACTGTATGTTGTCGCTTTCAAGCAGCATTTTTTACGGTCATGAATTTCATTCTCTGTATTACTAACATAATACCACACCGTCTTCTGTGGCCGAATTAACAAAACTACAGTATATTGGTCTGAAGTGTCAACACTATTTTCTAAACAAAATTATCCCTCCTCTAAGTTCAGATAGACCATATATTGTAGTTTTGTTAATTCGGCCACAGAAGACGGTGGTATTATGTTAGTCATACAGAGAATGAAATTCATGACCGTAAAAAATGCTGCTTCAAAGCAACGTCATATAAGTAGCAAAATTTGATTTGTTATATTGAATTATTTCAACGTTACAACTCCCTGTTTGTTAAAATGTGTATATGAGAACGTTATGCAATTTGTGTTTTTTTGTTTTGTATGTTTTTGGAAAATATAATTTCAATTAATGCATCGCCATAAATGTTGTAACTAAAACTTTGTGCATCCCTCGTGTTTATCATATGGCTCATCTTCTCTCCACACGTTACCTGCACTTTGCTTACGTTTTCAATGTGCCTAAACGAGACGCTCTACTGTAACTAAATAAGCCGATCGCGGTGCAAGTATCACATTAAGCGCATATTTTCACGCCGTGGTTGTAAGTTAGAATCTTGCGCTAATCATAGATTATGTCTGTTATCAAAGTGTTGTCTTTTGGTATCTTAAAAATGAAGATCATATGGTTTTTCTAGACTCCATTACACAGGTGAGTGACACGGTATGTCAGTCTAATTTAGATCGAGAAAATTCAAATAGGCCTATAGTAGCATCTAAAATAATTAGATATCTGAAGAAATCTCTAGGATGCATTTTAAAACAAAACAAGATATTTTCTTACTTACGAATGGCTTTTAAGTTACCTGGATTGCCGCCTTCACGTAAGCCCGCCATCGGTCTCTATCTTGAACTAGATTAATCCACTCACTATCATCATATCCCACCTCCCTGAAATCCATTTCAATATTATCCTCCCATCTACGTCTCGGCCTCTCCAAAGGTCTTTTTCCTCAGATCTCCCAACTACCACTCTACATGCATTTCTGTATTCACAGTACGTACTATATGCCCTGCCCATCTCAAACATCTGGATTTAATGTTCCTAATTATATTAGGTGAAGAATACAATGCGTGCAGTTTTGCGTTGTGTAACTTTCTCCATTCTCCTGTAACTTCTTCCCTCTTAGCTTCAAATATTTTCCTAAGCACATTACCCTCGAACACCCTTAACCTCTGTTCCTCTCTAAAAGCGAGTATTCAAGCATATATATTTTTTACTATATAAAATAAAACGCAGACTATACATTATATTGCCAATATCATAATATCGACCACCAACAATACCAACATCATCATCATCATCATCAGTTCATAACCTTATTTCATGAATAATTTTAGCCACTGCCATGTACAGTATTTTCAACTGAAAGTTGACAGCATTCATAAAAAGTAATACATTTAATATAAAAACTTATTGTATTTTCAAGGAAATGCAAGGAAATGACCTGGTCTCTTATTAAAAAATAAATAAATGCTTCCTATTATATAGGCCTAGTACATACTTAAGTAGTAATACATTATAGTCACCGTCATAGCCCGGTTGGAGAAGAAAGATACTACAAGGTGAACAAGGACAATAAGAAGAGAAGAAGAGTAACATAAGAAGAACAAGGGGAAGACATATGCTGAACAAGGGGAAGAAACATAGTGAAAAGGGAGAATGCAAAGGGAACAAGGAGAATACAAGGAGAACAAGGAGAGAGCGTTTAAATTTTATGTGACGCTCAATTCCAAAGTAACTCCCCCTTCACACTTACTGAGGAAAAAGACGTAGTTTTGTACCGAAAACTTCGCAAACTTACCTTCGTTCATCATCAGGGAAAGGATTTATATGTAAATACATATTTACTTATAAAGCTAATATAATTTATATTTTGCATTATCTTTATGTTTCACAATGTGTAGGGTTGAAAAATCCTACTTTTATTTTCCATATTTTTCCATATTTTAGAGTTTAGTACATATTTTCGTTAATTTCCATATATTTTCCATATTTCATATAAAACAGTCCATATTATATTAGGTTTAACAATAAAACAAAACAAAATTCCATTAACTTTTAAAAATACATTTCAACAATAGAGATTTAAACACATGTTCAGTAATCCCTTTAACATCAGAGTTATTTGAAAATTAGCAGTCCTATCAACAATGGGAAAGTAAGTTACAAAACTGTATTAATTTAATTTAAAATTTTTAACAGACTTCAGTTGTGCAGCTCAACAGTTAAATGCCAGTCAGAGTACACATAGGTTCAGTTTTGTAAATCATACTATAAAGACGGTAAATATGCCAAAAGTACGTCATTCAGTCAATTTAAAATCAAAACTAACAAGTTACATTTCAGAATTTAAAGAAGATGGTTTATCAACTGACAATAAAATATTATTTTGTAATTTGTGTCAGTGTGCAGTATCATCTACACAAAAGTTCCTGGTGCAACAACACATTACAACTAGTAAACATCAGGCCAACAAACAACTAAATTCCAAGCAGAGACAATTGTTTTTAACACAACCAACAACATCGAATGTAAGATCTGAGTTTAACATCGACCTGTGCCGTTCTCTCATCTCTGCTGATATTCCTCTCTACAAACTAAAGAATAAGGTCTTCAGGGAATTCCTTGAAAAATATACTCAACATACAATCCCGGATGAGTCAACACTTAGGAAGACGTATGATCCATCCATCTACGATGAGACAATACAGAAGATAAGAGATGAAATTAAAGATAGTTCAATTTGGGTTTCCATTGATGAGACTCCCGACAAAGAAGGTAGACTTGTTGGTAATGTAGTTATCGGTTTGTTAAGTGAACAATATTCTGAACGAATTCTTTTACATTGTGATGTTCTAGAAAAGTGCAATAACAAAACTATAGTTAAACTGTTCAACGAAGCTATGGGTATCCTGTGGCCAAAGGGTATTATGTACGATAATGTGTTATTCTTTATTAGCGATGCTGCCCCTTATATGGTCAAAGCTGGACAAGCATTATCTGTTGTATATCCTAAATTGACTCATTTTACTTGTGTGGCGCATGCATTTCATCGTGTGGCAGAAGTGGTCAGAGACAATTTCCCTAAAGTAGATTTGTTGATTTCATCAGTGAAAAAAGTATTTCTCAAAGCTCCCAGTAGAGTTAACGTGTTGAAAGAAATGTACCCTGAAATTCCATTGCCACCAAAGCCAATTTTAACTAGATGGGGTACATGGCTAGAAGCAGTTGAATATTATGCCGAACATATAGACTCTATTAACAATGTTCTCCTTGCATTGGACTCTGAAGATGCAGTCTCAATTGATACTGCGAAAACAGTTACCTGTGACATAAGTGTGAAGAATGACTTAGCTCACATTCAGCATACATTTTCATGCATCATAAAAACGCTCAAAAGTCTCCAAAATAGGCACCTTTCACTATCTGAAAGTTTTGAAATTATAAATAGTACTGTGGAACAACTGAATCGTGGTAGAGGTAAAGTTGCAGATGCAGTAAGAGCTAAGGTGGACACTGTACTTTCAAAAAACCCTGGATATGAAGAACTACAAAAGGTTGTTGCTGTGATGAGTGGTGAATCAACAGTGAAGATTAACTTGGACTTATCCCCAGCAGACATTGTGAAATTGAATTATGTACCAGTTACTTCTTGTGACGTCGAACGCTCTTTTAGTCAGTATAAATCTATCCTCAGAGACAATAGAAGAAGATTCACTTTTCAGCACTTGAAAGAAATGTTTGTAACCTATTGTTATGGTAACAGACAATAAAAATTGTGTTTTGTTGAAACTACATTGGAAGATAAGGTACGTCCATTATATTTTTTGTTTAGTTTGATTAAAATGTACCAATATTTAACGTACATAGTCATTTTTTTATAATTTTAAGTCCATATTTAATTCCATATTTTGGTAAAAATCCATATTTAATTCCATATTTTGGTAAAAATAACTACATATATATTTACATATTTCATATATTTTTAGTCCATATAAATCCGTTCCCTGTTCATCATGAATGTAATATTCGAAGAAGCAGGCGGTTGAATCCGGGCTTCCTTGAGCGACATTCTCACGTACTAAATGTGAGCCATTAAGTCGGTTATGGACACTATATATTCCATATTATTTAAAAACCTCCTCAATTGGTGTATCATCACTTGCAATTAATCTCACTTATTTGGGCCTAAATAATTAAGAGCTAAACTTCAGTTTCTATAGCCGATATTTTCATAATCGTATATACGACAGTAAGTTAAAAAAACATTATCTCCTATTTCAAATCACGATGTACTTTCAGGGACAAGTAGAGTAGTACATTTCACAAATAAAATTAAACATTTTTAAAACCGTAACTGAAGCGTACAACAATTTGTCTCAGGACTATTCAAAACTTCGCCCTACTATCATAGAGCAGAAATACAAAGTGGGCAAAAAAAAAAAAGGCATACAATTTAAATGATTATAATCCAGAAGCTAATGATTTCACTTTAAAGTTTATCTCACAGGCAAATTTCACAGTCTTTGTAGACCGGGAAAGTACTGTAATATTTAATTTTTTACCATTTATTAAACATTATTTTTTTATTTTTTGTAAGGCAGTGCAAAATCGATCGTTTATGCCGAACTAAGCATTACCCATGTGATCTTACGAGTTCAGCAGGCCAAGCCGTTTGTTGTGCTATCGTCATTTGTTTTCTTCAGTTTCGAGTTCTCATTTTGTGAATAATGAGTCGCTTAACGAACGAAGACAAGATTTCCATTAAACATTTGCACCAATATAATTTATCTGCCCGTCAAATTGTAAGGAATTAGGCTCAGAGAGAATGGTCTGTTTCAAGTGTACAACGATTGATTATCAAGATACGAAAATGATATCCCTCCTGAGAGATTATTGCGTGAAAGATCGCATTTCTCAGATTCACTGATAGTTTCCGCTGGAGTTTCAAACGAGATCTTAATCCTATGGACTATTTTGTATGGAGTCAACTACAAAAAGCAGTTTACTACAAAACAAGAATTCGTAATATTGAACATTTAAGACAACGCCTTCTTGAATTTTGGGACCGTCTTGATCAAAGACAGATATCTAGTGTTATTGGACAATGGCGAAGGCGCCTACAAATGGTTATGCGGGAAAATGGCGGTCACATAGAGCATCATTTTAATTCTGATTATTTGAAAGATCATTAATTATTATTAATTTTACCAATATTCAGTTTCTGCATTTTGAAGTAATAAATTGTCTTCAAAAGCCACATTTTTCGCCATCATTTGTATTGACCTCCATAAGATTTTAATTGAGCCTAAAAAACATAATAAAAAGTCCTGCTCATCTTTAAAGTCTACTTTTTCCAACAGTGTATTCATTATAAATTAATGTTATGTACAGAGGTGTGAAAAGTATTAGAATAATCTTAATTTTAAAGGTTTTTTAATAGTTCCTTCACAAATATTCATTGAATTGATTAATATTGGTATATAATATTACTATACTGATGTAAGATATATTTACTACTAACAATGCCGGAAAGCATTGTTGTACATTGGTATTTTTCTTATTTTACAATTGTTATGGGAATTCAGAAATTGTTATATTATGTTGGCGGAATTGGAAACATCAAAAATTAATTAAGAAATGCTTTAAACAAATTGTTCTTTGCGTTTACATTGTTGTGAAGGTTCAAATGAACGTATACATCTGTTTTGTGCATATAATTTTTTATGTTTCCAATTCCGCCAACATAATATAATAATTTCTGAATTCCCATAACAATTGTAAAATAAGAAAATACCAATGTACAACAATGCTTCCCGGCATTGTTAGTAGTAAATATATCCTACATCAGTATAGTAATATATACCAATATTCATCAATTCAATTAATATTTGTGAAGAAACTACTAAAAAACCTTTAAAATTAAGATTATTCTAATAATTTTCACACCTCTGTATTTCCGAAAATAGAGTATTTTTAATTTTGTGCCTTTTTTGGCCCACTCCGTATAATATGAAGAGTTCGCGGGAAAAACGATGAATGTCACATTTCTGTTAAGGATTAGATAATGGTGTAATTGAGTCTATAACTGCAAGATGTAGTGCTGTTTCTGTAGAAAATAAAGGAAAGGATTACTGTATTCGTTGTGACAATTCTCCTTTTTACCATTTTTCATAAGAACAATATTAAATTTCGTAGTGATCCATTGAATTAGATAATGACATCAACCTTAACAAAACTGTGACATTAATCGTTTTTCGCGCGAACTCTTCATATGATACTTCAGTTATATACGGTTACTCACATGCCATCACCCGGACAACAGCAATACTTTCACCTAGTGGGGGAATGCCTTAAGAAAGAAGTGGTCACTTTCTTCCAAAACTGGAGCTGTTGGGATAGAAAAGCTTCCGAGAGGAATGCAGTGTGACTGGATTCTAATTACGTCGTTGCACAATTAACAGAGAGGACTGCATTACTTTTTGTTTATAATGGCATGGTCTCTGAACTGCGTGAAGTCCATTGACTTTTCTGAGAGTGTGATTGTTCTGTGTTGATTATTTTTATTAACAGAGCCATTGTGGGGGTTGGCGCGTGACGGATGCTATATAGCGCAATTAAAGCTAACCATCCATACAGTCGGCCTACCTGCCTGCCATAATGCAAAGGGATCTCGGATTACGAAGAACCAAACCATCAGGAAGACTGTGGAATAGCAGTAACTTCAAGCTCTAATTTATTTTTAATCTGTTACTAAATTATGTACGTTCATCTAGAGTCGACGAAACTGGTGACAGCGAGATTACTTAGAGACATGAATCTAATGATTCGCCATTGCGTTACCTAACATTCGCCTTACAACTGGAGAAAATCTTAAAAAAAAAATTAATGAGTTAGCCCTGGTGGAATTTGAACCCATCCCGAATACAGTCTCACAGCACACATCTAAGTCGCTAATTGCTACACCAATCCTTCGATTTACATTGTTGTAATTGTTTGACTTTGTAACAAAACTTGCCTTCATTTTGTTCTTGCTATCATTATTATTATTATTATTATTATTATTATTATTATTATTATTGTTGTTGTTAAGTCAACTGTCCGAAGACAGGTCTGAACCTCACAAGTGACACCACAAAGGCATCACTTATGAGGCAACTAAGCCAAAAGATAATGGGGTAGGGTGGCCAGTTCCTTTCTCCCTCCATTGCATACATCGCTGACTAGTAACATATTACAGTAATCAGGCTTCAGATGCATACAAACAATTGTTCTTCCTCTGACACATATCGTCAAGTGAGAATACTGTCGGTTAATAGAAGTACATATTAGCCAGAATCTCAATCAGAGAATTTATTATTATTATTATTATTATTATTATTATTATTATTATTATTACTGTTCATGTTGGTATTATTTTTATATTTGCTATGTGCTGGTTATGTGGAAGAGAAGGCTTTATGGCCTGAACTCTGCCAGTAGAGATAAATCTAGTGAATGAACGAACGAAAGAACGAACGAACGAATGAATTCAATATAGGCCTGAAATTCTCAACTTGTAATAACTGCAAAGATTTTAAGTAAGTTTATGATAGGAATATAATATAATATGGTGATGACTTTCACGTGTTAATATTGAACTCAGTTTATAAATACCTAGTCGACTAGTTTCAACTTGAAAGCCATCTTCAGAACTGGTTGAACATAGCTCCATAGTCATAATTCTTCCCTTTATATCCATACAACTCAAATGGGCTGATAAGACGCCAGAAACCCAACTTTGTGTGCACACAATTCTGTGACTTTCTGTCAATGTGTCGTGTGTGGTTCCTGGGGTAGCTCAGTCGGTAGAGCATTCGTGGGCTAAGCGAAGGGTCCAGGGATCGATACCCGGCTCAGGAACAATTTTTTCCTTGAAATTATTCAAGCCTGCTTCATAGGGAGCTTCCACCTGAAAACAGATTTGCATCTGGTAGGCAGTTTAAGGTAGGCTTCACTTATCAGATAAGGTGATGATTCAGAAATGCAACGATGAGTTAGACAAAGGATAGAGAATTCGCTGTATCCGGTGAGGGAAATACCAGTACATGAATCCAGTTTACTAAATTCCTAATTAAGGAAAGAGAAACAACCAGAAAAACCTTTACCAGATTCGAGTTTGGAATTGATCTTAGTTTATGAGGAATCGATTAATCAATTTCTATAGACAAGAAATGTCACGGTCTTAAAATGCCATTGCGAGATCTTACTAGGAAAACACGTCACAGATGACTTACAACCTTACAAGAAACCCATCAGTACCTACACAGAATAATTCATAGCAAAACCTGTGCCATCATTAACATCTGTTACAGTGAATGCTAGTGTGGAATAAATAGTATTAACCTAACAGTAGCCCGGTCCACCGTTGTGGCTGAGGGGTTAGCGAGTCTACTCCTAACCCAGCGGGCCCGGGTTCGATTTCCAATCGGGAAGAGTTGCCTGGGTGAAGTTTTTCCTCACTCCTATGGATGAATATCAGGTAACTTTTTCAGGCGATTGGAACCCCACTCATCTTCGCCACTTCCTTTTCTCCCCTATCATCCTTTCATTCATCACCCCGTTACTTCTTCTGGTTTTCAGATCGCTCTACAGGCGGCCCTCTGAAGCTCCTGGCTCTCTCGACCGGCCTCCATGGATTGTATTCAAGTATTGATGGATAGCTTCTGCAACGGAACCTGGGACAGACTTTCTCGGGAGAGGGCTTCCGCCTCGGACCGTTAAGGGAGCCTTGGGAGGCTGCCGAAGCAAGAGTGGTATATGGTCTATGTTGGCTGTAGGGACCGGTCGTTAAGAGGATCAATTGGTTAGGTCGGTGCGCGTAGAGGATCGGTGGGCACGCAATTCATCCCATATAGGGAGATGTACAATAGACCTCAGGTCGTAGTGCGTGGGATTTTCCCTCCATTCCTCCTAACAAGGAAAAAAAAAACAGTAGCCTGAAGACGTCATAACGAAATGATAATTGGAGAATTAATAATCTTCTCGATCTTTTTGGAGTTAAGAGGGAGGAAGCTGCAAGAAAATGTACAAAGTTACAGAACACAGAACTGCATACAGTATATTCTTCACCTAACACAATTAGGAACATTAAATCCAGACGCTTGAGGTGGGGAGGACTTGTAGCATGTATGGGTGAATCCAGAAAGGCATATAGAATGTTAGTTGGAAAACCTGAGGGAAAAAGAACTTTAGAGAGGCCGAGACGTTGGTGGGAGGATAATATTAAATGAATTTGAGGGATGTGGATATGATGCTAGGGACAGAATTAATCTTGCTCAGGATAGGGATCGATGGCGGGCTGATGTGAGGGCGGCAAAAAGCCTTCGGGTTCTTAAAAACCATTTGTAAGTAAGTATCACATTGTTCTCAATCGTACAAATACGTGTATAATGCCTATATTTAAAAGTTCATCCATAAATTCAATCTCTAAAGGTGGGGGCGGGGCACTATTAGATTTTGAACATAGGCATATAAGGTTAAATAGGTTTGTATCGCAGAAAATTCAAGGAATTAACTCGTTTAATTAAATTCTTATTAATACTGATTTTGTCTCATAAGGTATTTTTAAAGACTGTTCATTACTTTATTTTTATTAGTAGAAATTGAGAGTAAAAAAATTTAGGTAACTCCCTGTCACAGAATTGTAAGTGAAATAGTAGCAGTAGTGTAAAAATTATAAAATCATTCGTAACATGTCGAAGAAAACAGTGACAGCGCTTCAAGATATCCTAAGAAGTCAAATAACACAGCTCAAATATGCGGAAAATGTTACTCCAGGATTGCAAAATCTAGTTTTTTTGGTTCGAACAAGTGCAATGCTCTGTCGATAAAATTTATCGATGCAATTCCAAACGCTATGCAATAAACATGGAGCGTTAATACCTTTTCCAGTTTTAACTTAAAAGTATGTCGTAAAATACTATGAAAATATTCCAGTAATTTAATCTGTCGGGCTATTAATTTATTTTTTTAGGAATTTCGTTATCCCACTGCCTTATTAATTTCCGTATTTGGGGAAGTACAAACAGGTTGAACAAGCATAAGATAAAAACTCAACATTCGCCTTCTGGATGTAATGATTTCATTGTTACCCAGTTGAAATGAAACCACTTTACCACATTATTCTACACGTTGCATGCAGCTATCTATCCATTAGTCTTGCATAACAACATTATATAGAGAGACTTACCAATAAATTAGACTGCGTATAACATGAGAGACAAGCTGTCAAGATTCGTACTTGCAAGCGGAATAGCGAATGCTATTATACAGTTTGCTGTCCTAACCTTAGGCCAGACACATATCAATATAACAAATCTGCTTTTGTCCAAATCGCTTTATCTGAAACATGTTTTCGTTGAAATGCCAGTTTTCTTCAAAATTTTGACAAATGCTTTTCGCCTCATCTGAAAGCTCATTTCTTCTAGTTTTCAAAAATATATAAGTTATGCCTAACTTTTAGCCATTACCTCATTAAGTTAATTTCTTAATTATTTCGGCCTTTATAATATGAGCGTTGTACAATTACAATTTACAAAGTGCCCCTTACAGACTGAGTATATCCTCAAGAAAAAATAGATCTGCATATGTAAACATAAGTAGTGAAATTAAGGGGTTAGGTACGCTTACAGCAGTAAAATTTGGAAAAATTCAACATTTTCTTCCTCCATTACTGTATCTTGTACAATAATGAAAATTAGTATGTGTAAAACACTGTTCGTCTGCTATACAAAAAAATTATTTTTACAATTAAAAAGAAATTATTTACATTTTTTAATTCGGTAATGAAGGGTTTCCCTCATAACTCAAAAACTACCCAACATTTTGTGGTGAAATTTTTTCTGTGTATTTATGAATGTCATATCTAAAATATGATGCAAGATTACTTCTCTACCTTTGATAGATTGTCTGATAAAAAAATTCATTTGAAAAAAATGGTCAAATATCAGTATTTATTTCTAACACAAAATAAGAAATATTATTTATTAGGGAATGTAGTTAAAAGAGCATGATATTGTAAAGATGAGGTTCAGCAATAAAATAAAAGAGAGAGAACATGAAAAAGTTAACACGTTTATGAGGTATGAGGGAAAAGCTTCATCACTGCACTGTGAACTGCCAACATTTTGAATTTTGAAAAAAAAAATATATATATATATAATTGTTTTTAAATCGTAATAGTAATATACGTTACAAGAGCGGTATGTTGACGTTTTCATGGTCAGGAAAAGATTGAAAAAGCGAAACGTAGTTGAACTTTTTTAATTTCCGAGAACATGAAAACAAATATACCGCTCGTGTATCGTACATTATTTTGTGCGAAGATCGTTTATTACATACCTGAAAGACGAATTTCTAATTAGTTGCAATGAAATCTCCATGTCGGTTTCTGTTTAATGACGGCAACTTCGGAAAACCAAAATATCTTTCTTCAACATTGTTGCTATAAAATGTTTTCTGTGTTTACTATACTCCAGCAGGCCGTGATATACGTATGTCTTCCCCCCCCCCCCCAGTCTATAAATGCGAACTCAAAACAAACGGTAAGGTTATGTAATGATTTTATTTTTCATTTTAATATTTTAACAATATTATTTATATAACACTAGCCGTACCCGTGCGCTCCGCTGCACCCGTTAGAAATAAATATAAAGTAATTACATAATTAAAATAGGACGTTTGATCCAGGGAACATTCGTGTTTGATAGAAGGATAACTCGTTTAATATGTTACTTAATTTAAATTGCATCCAAATAATTAAAATGCGATCATTTTGGTCCAGAGACACTCATTGGTGCAATGACAATTCCTTTAACCTGTTTCTTAACTTTTAGTACATGCAACCATAGTTTAATGAAGATTGACATCATTTAGATTTAATGTGTATACAGTATTTTATTTTACTTGTTATATGTTTCCATTGAATTATAACTTAATTTTAACCCTTGTTTTCTACGTATTCAATAAATGGCGCTTGGCCCACTATGGTTGTGAACCCTTCAAATAACTTAAATTATATTATATAATATTACATATTATATTATATTATATTATATTATATTATATTATATTATATTATATTATATAATATTACATATTATATTATATTATATTATATTATATTATATTATATTATATTATACTATATTATATTATATTATATTATATTATATTATATTATATTATATTATATTATATTATATTATATTATATTATATCAGAAGTTACTGTAATAACATTATAGCATTATGTCCATCTGGAGAAACTACACTTTCCAATGGTGAAATAATAATTAATTATACAAATCGGTTAACTTAGCTTCCGATATTACTTCATACAAACACAGGAACATTCTCTGTATTCTATCTTTCATAGCTTTGGATTGTTACTATCCAAGGCCCCTTATAGACGAAGTCATTTGTTTTTTAATTCATTACACGGCCTTAGATGGCAGTTATTTTAATTTTAAAACTCATTTATCTCATTAAATATCAGTCCTATCAAACTTTTTCAAGGAATAAAACTTATCGTAAATTATGTTTAAAGAAAGTTGTGTTATGTAACATTTTTCACAGAAATCAATAATAAGCGACATATTTCGATTTATTAAATTCAGGCCCCCTTATAACCCCCATTTTAAGTAATGTATTTTGAATGCCATATAGCCTAAAATCTAAGTTACGACGAACTTAATTTATATTCCAATTTTCATCGAAATCCGTTCAGCCATTATCGCGTGAAAAGGTAACAAACATACATACAGACAGACAGACAGACAGACATACAAACAAAAGTTTCAAAAAAGCGATTTTCGGTTTCAGGGTGGTTAATTATTTATGTTAGAACCAATTATTTTTGGAAAATCGAAAATTACCAGAAAAATTTCGGCTACAGATTTATTATTAGTATAGATTGAGTAGAGAATGTGACCTCCACGATCAGCAATAGAGTTTTGAATTCTTCGTGGCGTTGAGCGAATAAGATTCTGGATTTCTTCCTGAAGAATGTCGTTCCATGCTTGTTGAACTACGAGCCTCAGTTGTGTAATAGTAAGGGATAACTGTGAAGAAATGTACACTCTTTGACCCATCATGTCCAACAAATGTTCGATCGGACTTAGGTAAGAAACATAACTGATGTTACTGAGTAAAGGAATGTATCAATTTTTAACATAATTCCTGTATTGTGAATTTTATCAAGGGAGAAAAAAATATAAGTTATAGTTTGTTTTATTTACAAATGTATTCCATTCTTAGTTTCATTACCAATTCTTGAAATTAAAATAAATTCTATTCAAACATGACTGTAATGCAGCCGTGGCGAAAATGTGATCGTGCGCCGAGCCACTGTGTAACCTGCAACGTGCATAGCACCTATGGAGGGAGGCGGACACCCGAAGGGGAAGTGAAGCAACTCTCTGACTTATTAACGGATTTTCATTTTCCTTACATCAAGCACTTAAATATAATTTTATACAGTACAAGGTTACAAATTAATGTGTAGTACGTGTAACGAAGAAAGAAATTAATTAGAAAATATAAGACACATTTTCACAACCTAAATTTAACTGTCTTCAGGATGTCTCTGCGACAGAGTTTCATAATCAGGAATTATGTCACTTACTGCCAGTCGTAGTTGATCACGAAGGTATTTGTCTGTCAGTCGTGATCTAAATTTGGTTTTTGCTATTTTCGTTGTTGAAAATAATTTTTCAGAAACGCAAGTTGTAGCGAACATGGCTTCAACAGAGCAAGCGAAAGAACGAAGCTTCGGATATTTATTTTTTGGCAAAGATTTGGAAAGTTCAACATTTGTCAAGTCCTTACATTTAGCTTTCATTTAACATCACATAGTAAATCTGTAAGTTTAAATTGAAGATCTAACCGCATTATTCGTACATCTGCTAAAAAGGGTCTACGTACAGAGATGATGATGATGATGATGATGATAATAATAATAATAATAATCTTTAATGTTCAATGAGTGACATGTAGTATAATGCCGTTTTATGTTATACAACTATTTTCCTCGTAATACTTGTGAAAAAATCATACTTTTAATATTCTCACCATATTGGCAGCAAAAAAATGCGTCCTCCCATCCTACTTAAAACTTTCGTCTTTGTAGAGGTACATGGTTTCGAGAGAGACATTGCGACGATACGCCACTCGCAGGTCAGAGACAAATACAAATGCAACGGAGTATGACTCCAGTGAGTGAGAAGGAGGAGGCTGGGGGAGGTAGGAAGTAAGAGAAATGCATAGCTATCATTGCGAGCCACAATGTGCTCGCGAGTCACATTTTCGCCACAATTACTGTAATGTAACCTTAATGAGGCACCAGAGAATGCTGACGACTTTTTTTATTTTCAAAAATCCAAAATTTGTCATTTTTCCTGTTTCACTACAATAAGATTATTATTCTTCATGATGGTATTATGAATTTTAGCACGGCCGAAATGACAATAGCTTTTATTTACTAATTTTTAGAGAAATTTAAAACCATTGTGAATTTGAGCAGGCAGAAGAGCAAGAATAGGTTGGGTTTTTATTTATTATTGGGATCCACTTCGATTTCGTCAGCAATTTACAAATAATTTAAAATTACATTTCGAACAAACCTGATCTACGAATTCAGTTTGGTATTAGAAAACATTTATTTTCTATGAATTCATATCTCAGCTCATTATGGCACCATACAGCATCACAAGGCACACAGGAAAGTATTTGTTCTTTTAGTGACCAAAATACCATTATTACATTAAATACTAATCGTGCGTACATGTTTCAAGATACAACTTTATAGCTATATACAGTATTGTACTGTTATTTTATTTTATTTTATTTTTTCGTTGTTGGTAACTGTATAGCAACTATTAGATGCTTTGTGGTTGTGCTACCAGATGGAGTTACTTGGCAACAATGTGACGCTGAACTGTGTGTTCAGGTTACTGCCCAGCGACAGTCCTGATGTATTTTATATTTTTGACTAGCTAAAACCACCCGGCGTTGCACGGGTTTTCCTTCCTGCTTCTGTGTTTATTTAAACTGCTTATTACATTTTCGGAAATCTCGGAAACCTAACTATAGACGACCAAGACGAATTGCCTTTACTAAGCTAAGATTGATTCTTTACTTAACGTCACTTACATGAATTGATGAACTCCTTAGCGAAATGCTTGCCAGCGTTAACTCAATTTAAAACAGTTGTAAATCAGACACCGAAAAGAAAAGATGTCATCATGTGCCTGACGTTCAAGGTTTTTTTATTTATATATTTGTTTTTATTTATTTATTCTTACGTAGTTAAGACCATTAGGCCTTCTGTTCCATACCGCCAGAAATACAAATAAAATAATAGAAAAATCGAACTATGAACAAAGTAAAACCCAACAATAATATGATTCCTTTTCCTCTTTCTGATCAGTTTCAGCATCGAATCAATATGTACATATATAATTTAATTTATATTGGAAGATTTTTTACCTCTTGACCGCTGTACACCCACTTATATCATACTCAGTTTTTTTTTAAATATGACTTGGAAAATTATATCTCACAAATTCAGAACATATTATATTAATTCTTATTTTATACACAGAATACAGATACAATATGAACTTGCAATAAGTCATTTTTTTTACATAAAGACTAATATTCTGAGAGACGTATAGGCTTGACGGTATTTTAGAAATTAAGAGATTGTTATTTCCACAACCCATAACATACTACATTTGCAACGTGATTATACAGATAAAATTTCGCAGTAACATATTTTCGGACGTGAACAACAATATTTTGAGAGACGTATATTTTAGAATTAATACAATGCTATTGTCAGTCGGCTTATGTACATTCACATACTACGTACATTAGCAACATGACAGAACTATCATTGAATTGCTTTTTGATATGTGTAAAATCTTTTCCAAAACCCCCCACTCCTTTGTACAAAATATAGTCGAGGATGTGAAAAACACGCAGTTTTTAAGTAAATGTCTGCAACTTTGAGGTACTGTCCTAGAGCTTCATTTTAATATGGTCATTACAAATGCTAGTCGCACTGAATTGCAAATGCATTAAATAGAATGGGTATCATAGCAATACGTGAGATAAAAACATCTTATCCTTTCGTTTTTCCAGTTAATATTGCGACTTTATTACGTTTCGCATGGATTCTTCACACCAATTCATGTTGGTGCATAATTTTTTTTAATATTTCGCAGTAGTACGTCTGGTTATTCAATATTAAGTAAATTATGTGGTAGCAATCCTTGTAGTTTGAAAGAATTCTAGAATTCAGTTGGATAAAACAGCCTGCTCACTATCTACAACTGCATCGAGAAATTCATAATACGGTCATGGACTGCGTAAAGATATTTATTGTACGAATTATCTAGTTTTAGCCTTCATGATGTTTACCAACAATGTTATTCTGTTATAATTTCCATGGCCTTGTGAAAGTCGATGTTGAATACAAAAGACAATAATAAAAAACAATTGACTATAGAAGATAGCATTTTGATATTACATGACTGGTCGTATTTATTTCTATTTTTTATATTTTAATTAATTTAACGTCCATGTGTACAATTTTAATATAGCCTATGTTTTTCTCCTGGTTATGAAGGTTAAATGTGCAAACTTTGGCACATATCGGTCAAAGCGTGTAGATTTATATAGAGAACATACACACCCACATTCACTTTTACCATATATATTAAGATATCAGCATAATTGTATGGTAACTTTGTTTGAGACAGCATAAATAAAATACTACGGGTATATTATTTATGTAGTAAAACTCCCTTTATGGCGGGTTAAAATAAAATAACGTATCTAAAATAATGTAAATAAATTATCAAAAAAAAAAAAAGAGGAGTTGAGCTCAGGTTCGAACCTGTGACCCCTTACACTATAATCACTCATCTTACCACTACGCTACAGAAAGCTATGTATTGAATTGCTTGAATTTAAGTTTTATTAATGTTTTACATTTGCTGTCTATTATGTTTGAATTTGAATTTATAAAAACTAAACAAATATGTGTTTTATGTCATTTTGTATTGTATATTATTGCCCATGATACATTCAATCAAGAGATCGTACCTCATTTACGCAGTTTTAATTTAATTTTATTTCATTTTATATTCCAATAACAATATGGCAGCTTTTACAACGGAAGAAGACGTGACTGGATGACGTCAATAAAAAAACAACTGATTGTAGAAGAGGCCATTTAATATCATAAAGACATTTTTACGTTCTAATTTTTATTGTTTTCAATAATTTAACGTCCATCTGTCCAATTTTAATGTAGCCTATGTTCTTCTCTGGGTTATGAAGATTAAATGTGCAAACTTTGGCAAATATCGGTCGAAGCGTGTAGATTTGTATTGAGTACATACATACATACATACATAGGCCTACATACATACATACATACATACATAGGCCTACATACATACATACATACATACATACATACATACATACATACATACATACATACATACATAGCCACATTGACTTTTATATATAAGATATTGCAGTAATAACATCGGCATCTGGAATCTTGTTGATTTTTTCACGGCTTCCTTAATGTTACTTGTATCAGGAATGCAGTAAGTTTCGTGGCGTAGTAGACTTTACTTAATTTTTGCAAATATTTAAAAACAATAATTAACATTGCAATTTAGGTGAAATTGCAGTGGTAAGTTTCCAATTTATAATTATTACTATGTGAAACATCTCTAAAAATAATATGTTAAAAGCCTAAAGCAGTAAAATGAATGTCGCGCTTAAGCGGTAAGAAGAAGGAAATTGTTATGTGTGTTACGTTGGGAATACTGAATGTGGTATTTCACACTTACCGCGTATTGGGTCTGTGCGGAAAACAAGCAAATACGCACGATATCGCACAAAAATACTTTTTTTCATATAGCAGAAGGACAGTATTTTACACATACCAATTTTCATTTTATTGTACAAGATACAGTAATGAAGGAAAAAAATGTTGAATAATTCCAAAAACTTTACTGCTGTAAGCTGGATCTAACCCCTTAAAGAAAAAAAAAAACAAATAAAAGGCATGAAAAAATTACAATTGCTATTAATGTGGTAATATGTGATTAGTCAGCATTTTACGGATGGAGAGACGGAAGGATGAAAGGATGGACGGATGGACGAACGAAGGAACGAATGAATAAAAGAATGAATGAATAAATAAGATAAAAAGTTAATAAGTAATGAAGTAAGTAAATAAATAAGCAAGTAAGTAAATAAAAAATAATTAAATGAATGAATGAAGGAAGGAAGAAATAAACGATCAAAGAACTGAAGAAATGAATAAATAACCGAACACAACAAATAAACACAGAAATAAACAAACAAGTAACTAAGTAAATATATATATATAAATGTATAAATATATAAATAAATACATAAATGAATAAATAAATACCTAAGTAAATGAATGAATGAATGAATGAATGAATGAATGAAAAATTAAAGAAGTAAATAAATCTATACTAATAATAAATCTGTAGCCGAAATTTTTCTGGTAATTTTCGATTTTCCAAAAATAATGGGTCATAACATATATAATCAACCACCCTGAAACCGAAAATCGCATTTGTGAAATTTTTGTTTGTATGTCTGTCTGTAAGTTTGTTACCTTTTCACGCGATAATGGCTGAACTGATTTATATGAAAATTGGAATATAAATTAAGTTCGTTGTAACTTAGATTTTAGGCTATATGGCATTCAAAATACTTTATTTAAAAGGAGGGTTATAAGGGGGCCTGAATTAAATAAATCGAAATATCTCGCTTAGTATTGATTTTTGTGAAAAATGTTACATAACAAATGGTTCTTTAAAAATGATTTCCGATAAGTTTTATTCTTTACAAAATTTTGATAGGACTGATATTTAATGAGATAAATGAGTTTTAGAATTAAAATAACGCCATCTAAGATGGTGCAATGAATTAAGAACAAATGACTTCGTCTATAAGGGGCCTTGAACAACAACAATCGAAACAGGGGCCTTGGACATCAAAAATCGAAAGCTATTAAACATAGCCTACAGAGAATGTTTCTGCATTTGTATGAAGTAATATCAGAAGCTAAATTAACTGATTTGTATAATTAATTATTATTATTTCACCATTGGAAAGTGTAGTTTCTCTAGATGGACATAATACTATAATGTTATTACAGTAACGTCTGAGTAAATCGAGGACAGGTAAGATTAAAATAGCTTCTTATGCACAGAAAATTTGATAGGCTATTTTGTACATTCGTTTTCTGCATTTCTTAAAATAATATTTATGTACACTCATTTTAATCTCAGAGAATTAACGAACAACGATAGTGTTAGTATGCAGTAGTAGTACGTTAGCTTAGCAATCCATTATTTTATAATTCAAATTTTAACTATGCTCAATTGAATCGTGTTAAAATACATAAAATATATATGCAATAAATGCAATGCAAAAAAATTGGGTAATGAGCGAAGCAGATTATCTTGCGCTGTTGTAAAAGTTGTTCCCTGGATCACATGTCCTATTTTAATTATGTAATTACTTTATATTTATTTCTAACAGGTACAGCGGAGCGCACGTGTACGGCTAGTAAGCAAATAAGTAAATAAGTAAGTAAATAACTAAGTGAATGAAAGAAGGAATGAACAATCAAAGAACTAATGAAATAAATATACAAGCAAACAAAATAAAAAGCACACAAATAAACATACAAATGAATAAATAAATACCTGATTATGTGAATTAATTAATTAATGAGTGAACGAACTATCGAATGATTGAATAAAATTATAACGTAAAAGGAGCTACTTGACATATGAAGTAATAGGGAAAAAATGGGCTACAGATGGAGATTCAAACCTGAGTTCTCGCGAATACCGCTCTACAATCTATGACGTTAAAGAAAGAATTAATACCAACATTACAGAAAAAATATTTTCTTTGTAGAACCTAACTTAACGTAAGATAGCGCTGAAGATGGTTGTTATATGTCTTCTATATTTTCACAATTCTTTCAAGAAAAATCTCACTGTATTAAGTTCATAAAGAATCCTAGTTCAGATTATTACATCATTTCAAAATAATATTATAGCTTTGTATTCTCACAAAGCTACCTGTTCCAGTGTTCAGAATTATCATTCTATAGTCTCTTCAGCTGAAATTGACGGTGTTAAGGTTACTTCATGGTAGGCTCTTCTGTATTTCCTCACCTTAATTTTCCGTTACTGTGTCTGATTTTTATTCTGGAATCCATTTTAAATTTCTGCTGTCGTGATTGGATCTGATTATCAGTTAAGACAGATGCCACTGCTGAGAGCAAAATATCGACGTTAGAAGGTAATTACATTGCTTTCTACTGGTGAAGCATAGCATTATGTCAGGCTTACGGAAGGCGTGGTGAAAATTTATAATCATTATGTCAATCAAGAAGTACTCTATAATTACAGCAGCAGGGGACAGAACAGGTGTTAGCTCTGTGAGACGGAGACCTGGTTAAGCGCAAGAATTTTACAGGAAGCGGCGTTAGATGGCTGCCGTATTCTTTTCCATGCTTAGTTATATAGAAATAGAAGACTTTTTACTTTCTTCACATAATATACGAATATAATAATAATAAAACATATTAGAGGTTAGCCTGGTGTACGTATGGATTAAAACAACGCTTTTGTGCAGTACGGAGGTTACAGTCGTCGTTTCGAATCTCGTTCAGGATATCAATGTTTGTTTGAAGTAAATATATCTCAGATTGTTTAAGGTAGAGAGTTGAGACGTGTGCAAATTATTAGTCCATGTTGAATCTTTCGTACACTACTTTTAACACTTGAATATAAATACACCCTAATCAAATTCTCAACATACAGATCAATTTCAGAACACACACACTATTTGACACAATTCTTCATCACACGAACGCACCCATACAACAGGCAGCGAAGTTGAGATAGCGCCAAGATCTAGTAGGCTCTGAGGATGGTGTCAAGTAGCACCGAAACAGCTGTAAGCCGCACATGCTTGCATAATTAACACGAGTAAGATCGCCATTTAATCAATTATTCAAATTATTAGACTCACCACCATATTTTTTACATTTTCATAATATCATGAATTACTCGCCACAAAATAGTTCTGTAGGACTGTATGACTAAAGTTCTAGATACCCGAATTTTTCCACAAATGAGGGACTGGTTCTCTGATGGTGAATGTTTCTTCGTGTAGGATGGAGCACCCTGTTACAGATCAGTAATTAATTTTCCGGCTGAAAATAATGTAGACATCCTTCTCTAGCCAAGTAATAGCCCAGACGCAAATTCAATTGAAAATCTTAGGTATATCGTAAAGAGAACACTATAAACAACGACGATTACCACTAAGGTGGACCTCATTGAAGCACTTATCTAAATATGACACAGGGATGAAAACATCAAGAAACAATATGAAAATCTCATGAACAGCATGTCAAACCGCATACAATTGATGATAAAGAACGAAGGGTTTCATACTAAATATTAATTGTTACAAACAGTGTGTAATAAGTGAGTTTTGTAGAATAAATGTTACTTGAATCATATACTGTATATTATTGTTTGAGTCTAATAATTTTCACACGCCTGTAGGTGTTGTGCTAACCCTAAATTGAGTCCCGCTATGTGTCTGCTACTGTATTATGTTATTATTGCGTAAAATGGCATAAACATCAAACTGCAGGAAAGTGAGATTCTGAAGAAGAAACGCATTATAGGGAAGTTGAACGTTTATTCTGACCTCTCCTAGATCACGGTGACTACGTAAAAAGTACTTTTCATTTATGGTAAATTAAAAGGAATATGCTTGTTTTTATCCCTCCTATCATCTCAAAAAGTTTGCCGAGATATGTTTTTTTTATGGGATAAAGTGAAATTCACCATCATCACTCATGTATTCTATCTGTAACAACTACACTTGATCTCTCTTACATTTTGCTGGTCTTCTATTTTTCTCCTCTTACTTTTCTTTGTATTGTTAGTTCCAAACCTGTATGGAAGTCTGGGATTGTCCATCCTTTTTAAATGTTATTTCTAAATTTTTCTGCAATTGTTAAATTTATTTATTTATTTATTTAATTTATTTATTTATTTAATTTTATTTATTTATTTAATTAATTAATTTAATTTATTAATTTATTTAATTTAATTTATTTATTTATTTATTTTATTTTATTTACTTAATTTATTTTATTATTTAATTAATTGTTTAATTAATTAATTTATTTATTCATTCATTCATTCATTCATTCATTTATTTATTTATTTATTTAATCTGACAGGATTAAGACCATAAGGCCTTCACTTCCATCGTACCAGATAGCACATAAATACAAAAAGAAATACTGACGCTGATGAAAATAATGTCATTAATTTAAAAAAAATTCTAATTGTAAAAGGGTTATATTTATTTCTTTTGTAGTCTAGTTTTGTATAACTTGGAACATATCTGAGGAATTTCACTTCATTTGCTTACAACCTTGATTTATCTTTCTCTTTAGAGATACAAGTTTCACTGCCATTTAAGACGCAAGAGACCGATATAACCATATAACATTCTAACATTGTATCTTTTCTCACTTTATAACTGCAGTTTTTTGACTGTACATTTATGTAATTAATTTTTTTTTTTTAATTTTTATCGTTGATCAAAGCTTTCTAAATATGTCACTGTGGTGCCAAAGAATTTCAACTTATTATCTTGTTCTATTGTTTTGTTTTAATTTAGATCGTATTGCATTTTTGTCGTGAATTACCACACTTTTACTTTTTTCGGCCGATATTTTCAAATTAAATTGACTGGATTGTTTACATAATTCACATAACCCTTTCTGTAAGTTATCTTCGTTTTTTGAAATTATCACCTGATCTTCAGCAAAGAGTATTATCATCACTACAATTCCTCTTATTTAATTGATTTGTATAATATTTTAATTTACTTCTCCATTGCCTAATAATTTCATCAGTAAAGATATTGAATAGGAGTGGAGATATACTAAAATATGTCGAACATCTAAAAGTAAAACAAAAAATGTAGTCAGTACTAACAATGAGCTCACAAGCTGTTTCTGAAACTATCGTAGATTCCTTCAAGATGTAGTACAAACAAGCTTCATGATATTTCATATCATTTGTGAGGCTACTGAAATTCTTGAGGTCCAGAGAATGTAGAGAGTCACCTCCTCTCCTCCACACAAAAGACCAGTGCGTAAAGTAAGATGGATGGAGGGAAGACGTAAACCTCGGACAGGAACATTACATTCATGAGAAATACCCGCCTGGACATGAGGTTAACAAGTTTCCTCGCCTCCCAACAACCAATCGATCATCTTTAAATTTACCTTTGCTTTTATGTATGTAAAACGCTAGAGAAATCAGCTTCTATTTCTGTTCTTACGCTTAACATAAACACCTACAAATCAGTTCCAACATTCAAGGGAAAAGTGATGTAACTCCACTAAGTAAAAATACGACTAGAACTAGTAGGCCTAAAGATGATACGAACATTTTCTTTATCCCATATTAATATACTTATATTTTCATTCACATAACGATGATCATATCTCGAGTTAATATTGTCATCTCTCCGAGACAAGAGAAAGTTGTGATTATATTCAAGAACTTATTTAATATTTTTGCTAATTTTCTCTTACGTTACAATATACAGGGTTATTCAGTGACATTTAACAACAAGATGTTAAATATAACATGTTGAACTTAACATGTATATGGACATTTCAAGTCTCAATTGACTTAACATGTTGACTGAGCATGTTGAAGTTAACACTTTTGACATGTTGGCGTGTATTCCAGCAGAAATGGAAAACATGACAAGTCAATTCATTTGCTCGTGCGGCGTCGGTACAATTCGGCAAAGTTCGTAAAGTTTCCATAGCAACAACTAACTTCCGATTTTGTGGCGCGTATCTTGATCATTTTTATACTATCGTTGATCTTTGGTGTTGGCTGTAAGTTGTTCGAAGTAATGGAGTGGATGAAAGAAAATACGTTAAAATAAAATTAATGCACTGATGGAAAGGTCTTGTTTGTGGGATGTGTCTGCAAAAGAATACAGGGACAAAACAAAGAAGGCCGACTGTTTTAGAGAATTGGAATTATTATTTAACTATTCTCGAGAATACAAAAAAGAGTTTTCGCACTCTCGTCGTAAGCTAAATGTTAATGCTATGTTGACATCAGTAATGGTCATATTTAGTGATGTATGTTAACGTTCGTAAAACTTCAGAAAGAATAATTATACGATATTACCCGCTCTTTTAACATCTATCATGTCGTAGGTCCTATGATAATCAATCGCGCTGTAATTTTTAAAATTGAGATGAAATGACTGCTCTTAAATTGTGCCTTTCTTTGATGTAACAGTAAGTATTTTTGCAGCACTATATTAAAATCGTATTCTGACATTCTCAGCAAGTTTTGAATCCAAATCGATCTTCAATTTTTAAGCTTGTTTAGGATGTTTTCAGCATTGTGTCTTTTACTAAGATATTGCCGCACCCACATTCTCATTTTCTTCCTTTTCAAGGCCTTGTAATAAGCAATAGAGGCAATTACAAACGCCAAATCATCATCTGAGTCCATTGTCCAAGGTTTGAAAATAAGACACTATCTACATTAAAATCTCATAGACTGTTTATGGTGGATTACGCAAAAAAAAAAAAAATCAAGTTTAACATGTTTAACAGTGTGGACAAAGTGTTAAATGAAATTAGCATTAACATCTTCAATCAACATGTTGGGATATCAACAGTAAACAATTTAACATTTAATATGTTGTTTTTAAATGTTTAGTAGTGGAGACGAGCCTTTAGGGATGATAGAGGAGACAATTACGAATAACTTTCAAATAGGAACCTATTTTCGGAAACGTTCTGTTTGGTAATTACAAACTTATATAATGTGGCACCCGTCTGGAGCGTTCTGGAAGATCCTGGTTGCCTCGGGAGTGTGCTCGCGCATCCAGCACGGCACGGAGCGGAGAGAGCAGGGGAAGCGAAACTCGGGCTTCGGCAGGCGCTGGGCGCGGCGCGGAGCAAGAGGAAAGAACTGTGGTCCCGGCGCGGAGCGGAGGGGACGGAAGTAAGGAAGCATCTGGAGGCCGATTGTTGTGGGTTCCAGAGGCTTCGTGACGCAGAACATTCTAGACAATCGTGGTAAATAAATAACACCGTCAGTTGGCGACGATAGTGAGTGAGTCAGCTGCGAGAGAGTGAGTTAGCCTTCAAGTCTTGGACAGCAGCGAGCAATGTGGTCCTGAGTTCGATGTGCAGTGAACTTGAGCGAGTCTTCGGAAGTCAGTCTACACGTGAGTCTTCGAGCGAGTAAGGAAGCTAGACTTCGAGACCGGGGTTCGACGTGAGGAAGACCGCGACTGGGAAGATCGGAGTTCGACGTGTCGTGGACCGTAGCCGGAAGACCGGGGTTCGATGTGCAGTGAACTTGATTCTGTAACTGTGGCAGTATCCAGGCGAGTGCGACGTATCCGGCGGCTTGAGTTCGATGTGTAGTGAACTGTATCTGGAAGGCTTGCGTTCGACGTACAGTAAACTTGAGTGAGTGAGCTAGAAGAATTAGCCAAGGCGAACGAACTGAGAACTGGCAGTTTTGTTCTGCACATAGTGCTTTGTGAACATTAGCTGAAATTAGGAGTATATTGTTGTTCTTCTCAATAATACACGTGTATTGTCATTGTCGCTATGTGGAGTGCAATAATGACTACTGTGTTGTTGTGTTGAGTGGAATACACATTGTTGACGGGTGTGTGGTTAAAGGTAGAAATAAAAGTCACATTGTTGTATAAAAGTTACAATATGTTTGTCAGTGTAACCAGCCATAATCGAACTCAAGGCCATCCTTTTGAAGTTTTGTTGCATACGGCCGTTCCTGCAAACATTGGTGATTTCTTATAAACATGGTATGTGCTAGTTAGTATCGTGGCATTGTAAATTCTATTTTGACTGTTTAAATCTTGCAACTTTTCACGGAACTTCCTGATTTGCATTTGATTTATGGAAGAGCAAAAGGCATTGTAAGGAAATTTGCAAGGTTTAATCAGTCAAAATAGGCTATCATTTACGATGCCAAGCAGATTATATCAAGTGTATGAGAAATCAACGTTTGCAGGGACAGGTACATGTAATTTAATTCCATCTAGTAGTGATACTAATGTAGCTTTATGCATCTCTTGTTAACTGTGACCACCGGATTAGCCTCTGAGCACGGCATGTATAAACACAAAATATCTGGCTGTATTTAATTCAATTAAGATATTCCTTAAGTTTGCTGACGTGTATGTTTCTATCTGTCAGTAATCATACTTTGTGGGACTATCAGAATATATAAAGTGGAAGAGACATAGCTACATTAAAATTAAAAGTGAATAACTATGCGTAAAATTTCGTATAAATTTTGTCTCCGATTTAAAGTTAGCCGAACGTAATTTTGCAAGAAATTTTAAGAGCTATTATGAGATAACCGAAGCAGTATATAGTAAGAAATCAATTCCAATAAATGCTGATGTACGCAATAATTAAGACACAGGTTTGACTCTGTATAGCAATTTAGATAGTCACTTTGGAACCAGTCTATGGCATGAAAGTTTTTTTTTTTTTTCTTTTTCGTTCTGATTCTCTACATTACCTTCGGTTTAGCTGAGGTGTCGACTCGTTCCCATAGTATAGAATTTTTTACTGTGCGTAAATCTAATGTATGCCGATAGTAAGGACATAGAGAATGCACTTGCTGGGGATGAAAAAGCACATCAAAAAGATCAATTAATACTAAGGAACCATACATTTATCACAATTAATAAAACTACAAGTATATTTTAATTTTAACATATGAACTTAATCGCTATTATCAGAAATTAATAACCACACTTAGTATTTTAACGTTACATTCGTGAACACGGAAACCGGGGTAGCATATGTGGAACAATAATATTCCATTCTTCACCATAATCTCGAGAAGAGGGGTGTTCATATTCATAAAGGGAAGAGTTACAGCAGTAGGAAGAGTTACAGCAGTACGGCTGGGTGAATAGATTGTAGAGAAACAGCAACGCGGCAACCCGGATCTCGGCCGAGCCGCTTACAGATTCCCGTTACGCAGACTACTTTCTATCGGTGATATTGCGAGCATCATTGGTAATTAGACACAACACAAACTACAATTAATGTAAAATGTTAGGAAATACAAGCAGTCAAATCATCATTTACTCATCGAAATTAAGAAAGGAGAGTTTGAAACTATCTCCCTTCTTGTTCCAAATATTTGTCACATTCGTTTAAGGAATTATCCATCACTTGTTACAGTTCCTATGCAGAAGTATAAAATGCTTTTCAGGATGCAATTTTTCAATTATTCCAGGGAATATGAGTTATTTTCGTACACATTTTCTTTTAGAACTTCCCAGAGATGACAGGCCCATTCGCTCTCTCTCTCGCTCTCTCTTCCCAACAGGATTCTGTGGACAGCACGTATGTCGTACAGCTGACTATTCTATGGACGAACTTCACAGAGTTTTCGAAGACAGAATTATTAGTAAAAATGTGTGGCTTCCTTGATTCCCCGACCTAAATCCTTGTGACTTCTATATTCGAGGGATATTTTAATTCTCTATGTTCCAGTAACTTTGTTTAACTCACTGACCTTCTCATGCAATAGGCCACCTGCAAATAGAAGTGTTCTGTATTTTATTTAGTATCTTCAAGTTCATTTTTAAATTTCTCAGTTACATCTGCACGACTTCGTCGATTTAAAACAAAAGGGCTTCTTTCTTTTACCTCCTGATACCTTTTATTCGCCATATTCCCAATTATATTATGATCTTTAGCACAATGTTAAAATAGAGATGTGGTACAGTTCTAATATGCGTTCGTAGGAATTCTTTAACCCTTAAAACCTGTCATAATATATACAATATCTTCCCAAATTAAAAAATGCACGAAACGCAGGAAAAGGACATATTATCAACTGAAACAAAATATCCTCAACTTTTATACCATGTACACATCAGTAATCTATGAATGTTATACGAGTGAAAGTTATGAAAACAGTGATATGATAACTTACTTTGGGATATAGGCTATTCATCTCCATTCGAAGCCAGATGAAACATGCTCGGGAAACAGTTGTCATCTTCGTTACCCAAAAAGAAAACCTGTAACAAGAGTTTATAATAACAATACATTACGAACCTAGGTCTATATTTGACAGCACATGTAAGATTAATGTCTTCCACCGAGCTCAAATCACAGCGTCTTCGATTATACATATACCCAGCGACCTCTGGTACGATTCTCGACAGAGAAATTGGTATATAGCTCCTTCTTGCAAAACTTGAGTTCTTACGTGCTTCTTGTTTGGTACTGTCCTGTGACGTTCAAGCGATGTCCTCACGCCACGCAGACGACATGATCTGAGTACCATTGTTTATACAATTACTATCAAGTGTTATTTCAGAAATCGCCACAAGAATGAGAACTAAACTCTCTAAAGGAATCAATTCTTGGACAAAATAATTTTTACTATCATTACCATTAAGCCTATTTTACCGTCACTATCAACGCTAAAAAATAAGTAAACTCGGTAGCTGAAAACGTTGTTGCATGAAATAAGATAATGCAGGGGCGTGGGTTAAAATCACGATAGATCCACATTGAATTTATAACATGTGTTGGGCAAGCCCGTGATCAAGGCAACAGAGGGATTTCTTCCTGTATACTTCGGTTCCCTTGCGACATACCATTATCATCATCATCATCATCATCATCTCACAATCAAATACGGGTGTAATATAGACCCACCGCCTGTGATGCACTCTGAATAATCTCTGACGAACTAAGTACTTTACGCTTTTCGATACTACCGACATCTATTGAGCCACACTCGTGAAGTAGGAGCAAATAACGGAAAGTTATGGGCCTGCAATTTCAAAAAAAGAAATATTTATGACAATATTTAACATTGCATGAAAGACACACACGTGGAATCCAGATCTATGCAAGCCATGTATGTGTGTTGTTAATGTGATATACAGGGTGTATAAATACTCGACGGCAAAACTTCAGGAATGGATTCCTCATATAGAGAGAAGGAAAAAATGTATTACAACATTGTTAAAAAAAAGTGCATAATTACAGTTATCAGATATCAGTTGGTGTGTTCTGTTCAAGTGACCTCCTCCTGCCTGAATATGTCCTTCGCTCTTCTTCGCACTGAGTGCCGAACACGATAAAAAAAATGGCCGGTGTAGTGCGCACTGTCTGATAGGCTGCCACAACGGAGAGTTTATCACGCACTGCAGTTGAATGCACTAAAGACTTCAAGTGTCAAGTCCAGGGAGTTTAAATCAGGAGAGCGTAGTGGCTAAGCAATCACTTCTACCACCCCAACGCCCAGGATAATGTGCATTAAGGTGCCTGCGGACAGAAAGACTGAAATGTGCTCAGAGGTATTCAGATTAACATCAATTTAATTCACAACATGATTACTCATGTAACAATTGTAACCAGAATCTCAGATTTTAGTCCTGCGATCAAGGCATGTCGACATGCACTAACATTAATAAAAGTTCAGATAATTCTGTAATTATGCATTTTCGAACCTACGTTGTAATACACTTTTTTTTCCTTCTCTCTACATGAGGAATCCATTCCTGAAGTTTTGTCGTCAATTTTTGATACACCATGTATTGTATTGTCTTAGATGAAGTCCGCGACATGAAATCAGTACGGTACTGGGCCTCCCCACAACATGTAAGCTACAACTCAAAGACATCAAATTCATAATGAACAAACATCCACGTCTTAGGCGAAACTCAACCTATAGCCATGGAATGCATCTTTAAACTGTACGTCAGTAAGACCTGTTCATAAGCTATGAAAAAGAGAGATTCAACCACATTACTGTCGAATTCACTTTTGAGATTACTGTTTGATAAGATTTTTTCCAGTGATACAGATGGCTTCTAAATTCTTTTAGAAGAAAATGCCAATCTTTAGTATTTCTTTCTCACATTGTCACTCTAAATCTCGTGCAACACTCAAAAGGTTTAGGTGCACGTTATCCAGTATGGAATGCTAATCGCCGGCTCATAAATTAACAATAATTAAGAAGTTTATTTTGTAACTCAGTAAGAATAGTCTTCAATCCCCTACTATCACTTCACCTAGAAGTGGTATAAGACTCAAAGCTTTATGCTAGAAGGCCAAAAATAACTTCGTTGGTTAAACAAAAGAAAATTCGAACAAAGCAGAACTCCTTAGTTATTTTATCAGCATGGTGCAAGGTAACCGTTAAGACACCACACAACAAACACAAATTAAGAAATATATACACCGAGTCTCTTTCGAAGATAAATCTCTATTCTTCTGCAGGAAATCAAACACGCGTCTGTGGAAAACGCTACCAATTTAGTTAGCTCTGACTAATTCATAATATTTCCATAAATAAATACTTATATTGATATTATTTTGACTGTTAAATTCACACCGCATCGCCGGATTATCACCGCGAAGTAAACAGAGTCAGGTCCAATTTGTTCCAAGTCTATAAATTGTAACGTATTTCATTCTTCCTCTACAGGTCCCTATGTACCAGGAAATGCATATAAACATGATTAAGTACTTTCTTATTCTTGTACACATATTTTTATAAAAGAAAATCCAATGGTAAATTCAAAGACACAGCAATAAAACATAGCATCAAGTATGATATATGTGTGGAAAGGATTAGAGATTTCAATGAAGGTGTAAGAAGTGAACTCCTCAGAGCAGGCTGTACAACTGTTACGGTGAATCACAATGCACATAAAACGAGCAGACCCACAGACAATACAACGTTACTATACATGGAATCCTTGGCTTTTAAAGTATGAAGCTGACGTCTCGATCAGTGTATAGTGCAGAAAAAGGCGGTTTATCACGATTTCACAACATGGACCGACGCACACTGGATAGAACATGTTATGTGTCAAGGTAGAACTTCTATACAATGATGCAATTCCAACTCCTTTAAAAGTTGTTATAATGCCTATCATTTTGCTTAATACTATTTCGTCATTTTTACCTATATTAAAGTATAGTAGTTAAATCTTTGAACATCATTGTTATGTTTCTGGAGACTATGGTGTCGGTCTAACCCTAGGGATTGTCTTAGCTAGTTGCTCCGTACATCGCCGTAGGAAATACAGGAAATTAAGATCTTTTTACGACGTGTGACACACAAAAAAAAATTGTCGAATTTGGAAAACAATAATATTTTGAAATGACAAATATAATGCCATAACAAAGACACGAAGGACTGCTATAAGTACTACGACCAATACAACAAGGACCACGATAAGGATGACGACACAAATCACGATAAGAACCGCTATAAGGATCGCAATATGAACTACGACAACTATGATAAGGACAATGACAAGGCTCACGACGTAGATCGTTATCATCATTTTAATATCCTCTTTTACTACATAATATATAGGCCCTAAATGAAATTTATATTAAAATCTCCTGTTACTTGGGTATCCCCTCTTTTACTACATAATATATAGGCCCTAAATGAAGTTTATATTAAAATCTCCTGTTACTTGGCTATCCCCTGAACTAACCTAACCTAACCTTGTCACATTCCTCGATCTCATGTCACTTATTTATCCAGTCATCAAATCCTCTCTAACCTTGTCACATTCCACAACCTCTTGTCATTTAGCTATCCCCTCATCTAAGCCACGTAATCTGCACGCGATATTTACGCAAATACACTCCAGGGGAGAGTGAAACATAGTCGAACACAAGATTCTTTGTTAATAAGAAAAATAACAGCATCTAATGCTAACATCAATATATTTTAAAATATTGATAAGGAACAACGTAATTCTAATGACAGTAGCCTATATTGCAAGATACTTTTAAAGAACAACATAATCCTAACGAGAGTATATTTCACAATATTAATAAGCATCACCACTGTCCGTGTGTCTAATTTAGACTAATATAGCTATGTATTTGCTCATCAAACCCTACCTAACCTTGTCGCTAACAGTGGTGCTATCTCTCAGTAATATTCAGAATGAAGGAGGTAAAGAGAGAGAAAAAAACAAATTTCTCCTTCTACTGACGCCACAGACCAACGTCATGCCCTTATGTTGGCGATAATGTGTATTTAGTTCCATTTGGTCGTAACCGTAACGGTACGGTTGAAAGCTACTGCAGCTAATTCTCCAGTTTAGCGAAAAAGTTGAAATTTATCGACTGGTATTATTTATGAATTACAGTACTTTCGCCAACATACAAGATTCATATTTACATGGACAAACAAATCTAACAGAATCGATACCGTTCCCTCAACATTTTACTTTCTGAACCTACTACTATTCTTCCGAGCAGAAAATGTTTAAATGATTTGACTGAGGAAGTGTTTCCACTAATCTTTTCGAAGAATATTCCAGTTTAATGCAAGGAAACTAGCACTTAATGTTCACAAAAACCAGTAGAATTAAATTTAGTATAAATGATAGTGCTCAGTTTTCCTACAATGTTAGATTACATGGAACTGATCTCAAATAATCTACATGCACAACCTTGGTTTAGACAATCACTTTAACTGGAAACTACACATAGCATATAATATTACTTTTAAATTGAACTCCGAATGTCATGCATTAAGAACATTATCTTCTATTGGCGAGTCATTCGTTTGTTCATTTATTCATTCATTCATCCATTCATCTACTAATAGTGTTTTTCCCAATGGCAGGTCTTTCACTGCAAACTCAGCATTCTTCAATATTTCCTTTTTCTACTTCTTCTTCTTCTTCTTCTTCTTCTTCTTTGTTTAGTACACTCTTTTAATACTTGTTAACTCACTGATTAACAATAATTTATTTACTGTGTTAATCCATGGCGCTACAGCCCTTGAAGGGCCCAGACCGACCAGCCGACTGCTGGCCTCACGTTCACATGCCGAAGGAGAGGTGGACGATTATCCAAGCAGAATGGAGGTATCGTGTGGTTAGCACGATGATTTCCTCAGGCGTTATAGCTAGTTTTCGCAACTAGATTTCGCTACCTATTTTAGCTTCCCAAGTGCATCATAACGCTGTGAGCACTGGTCCCATACACTGGTCGAAATTTCATGATAAAGTTTCTTGCCTCACGAGGACTCGAACCAGCGCGCATTAAGTAAAGCGAGTCCTAGGCAGGAAGATTTAGACCACGACGCCACGGCTCGGGACATTTACTATGTTAATATTATAAACATTTTCTATTTTCTGCTTTCCTCTTAATCTCCTATTGGCGATATGAAGCTTAAAAGGGCGTAATTTTGTATACTTTCATTCTATAGTCTAATATTAATTAATGTTCTGGTGCAATTCTCCTGAAGCTAAATATACTTTTGTTGCACAAAGGACGCTATAAGGATAATGACAGTGTGCATAAAAGGATATCACGCAAAAAGACAACCCAAAATTTAGAAATACTGTATTATCTTCACTTTGTGTGTACATTCTTTCACTGATGTTTAATATTAAAAACCAATATAAATTTAGTAGTAACCAAAACATTCATAATTTTAATAGATTTATAGGACATAAATCAGAACTCCAGTTACTCTAAGTCAGTTTCAGTTATAAAAATAAAAAGGAGTTGACTATTAATATATTACGGTCTTCAATGCACTGCCTAATTATCTTCAAGTTTTGAAGAACCAAGAGAAAAGGGTCATAACATAATTAACAGCATTTCTAGTCCACACCAGAGCAGTGTATATTAGAGAGTACCGCATTCTCGGCGGCGGCGGCCATATTTACTCCTTGCTCGGCACAGAAGCATAACCTGTAATGCTAGAAAGAAGGTCATTAAAGGCCATATCATACATGTTGATGTGGTTTATTGCATACAGGAGACAAGAATTAACAAACATTATTGTCATAGTGAAATGACTCATTAGAGATAACACTTTATTATTTATATTATGTCCATTTTAATAGGGATAACATCAGCAATTTTCTACTGCAATTCTCATGCCAACATTTCGACTGCCACATTTAGCAGATTGTTGTAGTGCATTTGCTATAACAGACAATTTTCTTAACATAAATATATTCTAGTCCTAAAATACAGTGATAAGACGTTTTCAAAAATATTATAACAAGTTGGGAATGTATGAGTTGAAGTGTTAATGAATAAAGACTTCAAATCCTTTAATTTCAACTTATTTTCTACCAACGTTTCACATTTTTCTGCATATAGAATTATATCAAATACGAATTTACAAGGGTATGCAAGTGACATTACCTTATACGACTTCAGAGTCACTAATGTGCTAATAAAATTTATAGATTCATCCCTGTTATCAGTTATTAGAGATGAAAAACAGTTTTCACAAATATTATATAACTTATTTTGTTTTATTTTGAACAAAACTGTTCCCAACAAATAGTAAAGAGATTGTTGTTCACTCAAGTCACTATTTATATTTTCAGTTAAATTACAATTTAGCCTGTATCAATTTCCTTTTACTAACATTCATCTTCACTAGACCTTTCTGTTTCGGATTTACTTACATCTGTACATAGAAATTCAATTAATTGTTCAGAATCGCAAACTGCGTAATTTTAATGCTTCGTTTTTTAGAAAAAACTGAGAAATCGCAATGCAGTTTTGAATTATTTTGCAACCGGGATTGGATTTATGGAACGGACAGTAGAAAATAAATTTTCTAACGCATCCTGCATGCATCTATCTGGCATAAGATATTTGAAGTTCGCTTTATTAAGACAATTTTCATGAAAAGCAAGAACTGTTCTTGTTACCAATATTATACCAGTTTGGAATGGCTTCCAACGTCCCCTTTTGTCCACCTTGATGTTTTCAATTATAAGTATTTTGTCATTACTTACTTATGGCTTTTAAGGAACCCGAAGGTTCATTGCCGCCCTCACATAAGCCCGCCATCGGTCCCTATCCTGTGCAAGGATAAATCGCAATATAGCGAACGCCAGTAGGGGAAGTTATCCCCACCCACATGAAATGTGCATTCGACACAACACTCGCCTATCAGTAGAGTGTGTGGTGAGCTAGTAGGGGAAAAGTGGAAGGGGTCATGGGCGGAGCTTCTACGTTCGCTATATTGCGGTTTGCCCCTATGCAAGATTAATTCAGTGCCTATCATAATATCTCACCTCCCTCAAATCCATTTTAATATTATCCTCTCATCTACAGTGGCGTAGCATGAAATTTTGAGCAGGGGAAGCTAACTCAAGTTGTCTTTCATGTACATATGAGAAAACGTATTACAAAAATATAGTCTTAAAATAAATAGTAGTCAATGTCAAGTCAGCAGTCCGAAGATTGGTTGGAACCTCGTAACACCAATAAGGCATGACCTCAAATGGTACGTAGTAAAATATGATTTCATGGTTAACACATATCTCTAACAAATAGACACGGTCATTTGTTTTTTAAATCGCACTTTTATTCGTAAGTCAGTCTTGATAATAGAATTGTCCTAAAAATTCAAGTAAATCAGTGTCAGGAACTGTTATTTCACTCATTATTTATTATATCAGCCACAATGCACACTAACACTTCAACTGAACAAACCCTCACGAAAGGGATAACTCGGAAACTTTCAATGTAAAAGCTAGCTTCTTCCGTGCCTTGCGACAAGGGTAGTTTAGTTAGAAGGGGATGGAAAATCTGCGGGATGGGTTACACAGAAGAATGAGTGAAAGAAACCAGTCTGCTTGGAAGCTGGTGTGTGCAGGCTTCTTGTTTATTGCTGCATCACAAATCATCCTGAGCTGCCGCATCACAATATTTAACGCATAAATATAAACTCTATTAAAATTAATAAATAATTTTGTTTATAAACCGCAGGTTTATTATGAAATTATTATTATTAACCGGGGAAGCTGAGCTCTTTAGCTTACATTGACGCTACGCCACTGCTCATCTACGGCCTTCCCAAAGGTCTTTTTTCCTCCGGCTTCCCAACTAACACTCTATATTCCCAACTAACACTCTATATGCATTTTTGGATTCGCCCGTACGTGTTACAATTCCAGTCCATCTCAAATGTCTGGATTTAATGTTCCTAATTATGTCAGGTGAAGAATACAATGCGTGCAGTTCTGTGTTGTGTAACTTTCTCCATTCTCCTGTGATTTCATCCCTCTTAGTCCCAAATATTTTCCTAAGAACCTTATTCTCATACACACTTAACCCTCCGCTGGACACATTAAAAATGTTACGTGTATTGGCAAATGGGTCATGGGGTCTCAAAACACCTCACATGCCCAGCGAAGGGTTAATCCTGTTCCTCTTTCAAAGTGAGAGTCCAAGTTTCACAACCGTACATAACAGATAAAATAACTGTTTAATAAAATTGTAACTTTTAGATTTTTTGATAGTAGACTAGATGAGAAAATCTTCTCAACCGAATAACAAACATTTCCCGTATTTATTCTACGTTTAATTTCCTCCCGAGTGTCATTTATATTTGTTACTGATGCTCCAAGATATATGAATTTTTATACCTCTTCGAAGGATAAATTTCCAATTTTTATATTTCCATTTCGTACAATATTCTCGTCACGAGACATAATCATATACTTTGTCTTTTCAGGATTTACTTCCAAACCTTTCGCTTTACTTGCTTGAAGTAAAATTCCCGTGTTTTCCCTAATAGTTTGTGGATTTTCTCCTAGCATTTTCACGTCATCCGCATAGACAAGAGGCTGTAACCCGTTCAATTCCAAACCCTCTCTGTTATCCTGAACTTTCCTAATGGCATATTCTAGAGAAAAGTTAAGAAGTAAATGTGACAGTGCATCTCCTTGCTTTAGCCCGCAGTGAAAATATTATGTCGTTGAGAAAATTAATGATAGAAGTATATCCCTCGTCTTGTTTGTGACTTAATGCTAAGTTTGTATAACAACAATTGATTACACATTGATTAACTGCACAACAAGACAGCATTCTTCAAGAAAACAATGGAATATCACACTATAAATCTGTGTTCCTACGCAAGTCTTGCGGTGTACTGAGTCTCCGCAGGAGTAAATATGGCCGCCGCGTCGGCATTTGCCGGATCAAAAGAATGCGGTACTCTCCAATATACACTGCTCTGGTCCACACCTGTGGAGTAACGGTCAGCGCGTCTGGCCGCGAAACCAGGTGTTTCGAATCCCGATCGGGGCAAGTTACCTGGTTGAGGTTTTTTCCGGGGTTTTCCCTCAACCCAAAACGAGCAAATGCTGGATAACTTTCGGTGCTGGACCGCGGATTCATTTCACCGGCATTATCACCTTCATCTTATTCAGACGCTAAATAACCTAGATGGTGATACAGCGTCGTAAAATAACCCAATAAAAAACAGCATTTCTAGATACTCATACATAACCGAGGAATTGTTTCTGCTTGTATACTGAATTAATCGGCTTGTCGTGTATTACATATTTTTGTATAGGCCTAACGTTTGACTTATTCCACACCTCAAAGCTGCACTGCTGATATAAGATTTATGGAATACAATAAGTTAAATTAAATTAAATAAAAAAAAGAACAACATTAATTCAGTTTTCAAAGAAGCATTTTAGTTTAGGTCGCGTATACGATCAGCGGAGAGTAAACACTCGGAAATAAATATAAAACGTTTTTGTGTATCTATTTATCTGAAGTACCGGTATCCAAAGAATTAGAACAAAATCCGCACATAGTCGCTTCTGCTATCAAAAATATAATAATACTCGTATGATCTGCCGGTCAAGAGGACGGCCCTAGTATCTTGGGCAACAGTTTATTTCTGTAACTTCCACAGTTTGTCCCCTCCATCTCATCCTCCTTGCCTTAATCCTAAAAATATTTTGCAAATGCGTTTCCTCTTTATCACCCTTCTTTTTGTGCATAACCCCAAAAGCAGAATTTAAGACTGTAATACACAAACAAGAAAGGAAGGACGATGTCAGGGTGACGGAGGAAGTGTGGGCGATGATTATAGCTTCAAGTGAGAATGAACAGCGGCCCCCAGCTTATAAATGTCAGTGCACGGTCACTCATTAAGTCACCCAGTTGCCTCCCCAACTGGTTCTTTGTTATTGTAAGACGCTGCAAATTGCGGAGGCGTCAGATCGCAGCGGATGTTAATTGCTTCAAAATTAAATAGCAACACACACATTGTGACTTGCGTCTGGACCACCAACGAGACCAGTCACTGCACGGAAGAACTGTCCTGTGATCAGAAAGCTCGCTTCGATTTCAGTTACCGTCGCAATGGGAAATGTCTTAAAATGTAATCCAACATTACTTCAATCAAAGAATAAAGATATGATTGAAATACCCTGGAAGCTTTTTTGAGCTTTTTACTTCCTGAATTTTTAAACCTAAACAGACGTCTATGGCGCTTAGTACGACGGTATACCTAACCTGATTTGAGACAATAAATTCTATAGTTTAATAAAATATTATGGTCTTGAATTTCCTATCATAAAAGTTAATTCCAAATGACTGAATTGAAATATTTAAGGAAGATATAAGGAAAAACTAGAAGAGATAAGGTTAGGAAACAAACAGTAAGATTAGAATTAGAAATTATTATGGATCTATTTTTGGTAATAGCGATACGAGTGAAATTTTCTACAATTACTTTTTTGTTACATTTATCCTTCCAGATACCTAAAATACCATATTTATGCAAAAAAAATCACGAAATAATGCGAAATTTGAATCATTGTGCGCAATATGTCAATAACCACGAAATATTCCTCTTCTATCGCAAAAGAACTACGACATATGCACCAAAATGTTATTTAATATTGTTAAAAAAACATGTTTGTGACTTTTGTTTCAGTTAATTTGTCAATCGCTTCGTAACGCCAGTATTTCTGTATGTTCTCTATGCAAATGATGTGCACTCACTTTTACTACATCTATGACTAGCGAAAAAAAAATCGATTTCTGTAGTCGACTGGAGCAAGGAATGAAGATTGTTGTATGTTCTTAAATCTTTGCTGTAGTATGTATGCATCGGAGGCTGTATTTTGATACGAAAAATTTTTGTAAAGAACATAATGCATGTAATTAACAACTTATTTCACGAAATAACCACCGAATTTACAAGTTATTTCAAGAAATACCCACCAAAATAGTGGCAGGTATAACACCAAAATCACACAAATATAGTCCCTACGAATTATTCAACTAACAGATATAATAAAATCAATACAATGACGATGTTTTGGATATGTAACCAGAATGAATAACGAAAGATACCGCAAAATGGCCTGGTAAGTGAGACTGCAATGCCGTCTAATCCCCTAAAGAAATAAATAATCTGGGAATCATATCTGCTAGAAGCTAACTTTAGGGCAGTAGCGCAGTTTCGAATTATAACAATGGATAAAGTCCATGACCTTATTAAGAATCGAATCCGTTACCTTCCGGCTTGTACGCGCCGACTTAACCGCGACGCTATCGCGCGCGTTAAGATAAGGACTGCGTTGTTGAAATTTCTGTTCTCCGTGATTTTCTTCTTCATGTATTACGCTTAATTAAAAGTGTTACGGCACTAGCTGATGATTCCATCTTTTCCTTGTCGCACTTTTGTTCCGACTGATTGGTTGGATTGATTGACTGATTGAAGTGGAAATGGGAGGAAAAACAGTTCGAAGGTATACGATCGCGGGTCGTTGCAAGGTCTTTGTGAGAAAGAATCTGTGCCAACTCCAAGCCAGGTGACCACTTATCTCAATCCGATTTTCACCGTTCCATTGATGGAACTTACGACATTTTGGAAGGAAAATACCGAAAATGGACGCACTCTAATAGCTGAGGGGGAAGAATGTAGATCAGCAGCACTAATGAAGAGTAGGACATAGTCGCCGAAGATTTTAAAAGCATCGGTAAAGCGAGAGAGAGGGAGGCGTCGCTATCCTCACTAGACAAGAGATCTGAGCCCTTGCATTAGGCGAATGACGAATGAGTAACCGCGATCAGACGGCTCCAAGACGGTACGCGAAAACTAAAGTTTCAATTTGAGCCTATAGTTTCTTTCTCTTCTGGTTAATATTTCCAAATATATTTCGTAAGTGTTCGGTCAGTTCTTTTTTGACGACCATGCC
The DNA here is from genome assembly GCF_040183065.1 of Periplaneta americana. Lineage (NCBI taxonomy): Eukaryota > Metazoa > Arthropoda > Insecta > Blattodea > Blattidae > Periplaneta > Periplaneta americana. The sequence goes on from NC_091121.1 coordinate 72,621,046, forward strand.
TTTTTTCGCTGCTTACCAAGATAAAATTATTCAGAGAAATATTTTGTTGTTTACATCCTTCGTAAGTTGACAATACCGCACGTTCTCTGGTTGCTATGCAAACAAAAGAAATCAAGTGCTGTCATAAGTATTTACTAGTGCCACAGTCTAGTACAATAAGTAGGGAATATGCATCCACAGATAGTTGCTAACCACTAGGAACGCTACTATTCCATCACAGATAATGCGAAATAGTACCGGCACAGTCTATTATTCCTAGTAACCTCAACAACTGAAGCTTCGTGTCTGTATATACTACAGTAGACTGTGCTAGTGCGGTAAGTAGAAACAAATGGTGCCTTAATTTAGAAAAATACATAGTTTCATATTATTTTCTTTTAGACTTTTCCGATATTAACTTAGCGCAACCGATCTTCCATGCTTCTTCAATCTCTTCATCCACTAAATTTTCAACCAATTCTTTTGCCATAGTTATTAAATGATTACAAAACTTCTAATTAAACTCATACGTTGATCAAATTTATACAAATTTCATTACCAGAAACAACAATGACTGTTTACACTGAAACAAAATAACCTACATACTGCTTTGACAATGATGTTCAAAACTTTATTATAGGAGAAATTTTTGCTTATCAAACAAATGTATGTAATATTAAAAATTATAAGCAAATTTATTTAAATTTATCCATAAAATAATATGCAATACTTTATATTCATATTCTTATAGTCAACATGGGATATATTACTCCGGAATTTATTCTTGTTCTTACATTAATGGTACTAATCAATTACTAAAACCTCCAATTATAATTGGTATTACTATAAAGAAAATTATAATGAAGGCGTGAGCAGTAACAATTACATTACACATAAGTTACGTTAAGTGCTTAACAGAATCGAGGAAACAGTTTAAAAATACGAGGCTAAACCGTGTTTTTTTAGTTTCAGAGATTTTCTATTAATACATTCATGTCAATTTTTCATTTTTTACAACTTTAAGCCTGTTAAATTTTAACCTAGTCCTCAATTATACCTATGTTCCTTATCCTATCAAGTTGTCAAATTAAGCTCTGATGTATTCCCTTTATTTATGAAGCGGCAAGGTATGGCGCGAGGGCAGTGCTTCTACTTTATATTTCACAGTCTCAGTTTTCTCAAGATTCAACGTTTGTTGCTGTTGTCCAAAGATTAAGAATAGCATGAAATTGATTGTCTGGTGAATGGATACTATTTATTGTTCAGACATAACATTTTATTGACTTAAAATGAAAATGTGACAAAGAAGATAACTTTATTAAACGGCTTTCTTCAGTTGACTGTGCTGAGCCACTTGCATAAGATTGGCAGCTTGTAATTTTATACCTTATGAGCCTCAATTCGTGCCTTGAGTAACATTATCAAATCTACCATTGTATTGTCCACCTTAAGCTACTACTTCCAGTTGCAAATGACTGCCGACGAATCCCTGGCATCGCCGTCTGTTAGATCTAAATGTTTACCGATGTAAAAATTCCTAGAGATAAGCATCGTGAGATTCACTGCCTCACATATCGCTCTGTGGATATCCTGTAGCTGGTTAATAACGACCATGCTAAGATGGAAGATATACGCTTAACACTAAGAAGTATGCGGGAAATAAAAATAAATGTATTTAGCTTTCGTTACATCAGCAAAGTATACGCGTAATATTCGGTAGTAGCTGTTTGAAGCCCACTTGTCCAGGAGTGTGAGGTCCTAGAGGCGATTTATTCGAGACAACATTTAGCATCTTACGCCAATAAGACCTCTTCCTACGCTGGCCACATAAGTAAGTGCTGCACATTCTCTGATTTAGAAACCACCTCGCTTTGTTGTTTGGAAATAAAACCCTGAGCGCTATTAACTTTCCATCTTTGTGACATTAGTGTCAACAGACATTAATTTTCTATGTGGAACCTATCACATAATCTGCTTTTCAGGCGTATTTCTTCACGGACGACTTTCAGAGACATGAATTCGTTCTCAACAGTGGCGGCTCTTGAAGGAGGAAATCCAACCATAGCTCAACTGACAGCTTCTTTCCAAATGAACGGAGTTCAATTTCTGGCATTTCTTGAGAAATATACTAAACGTGATGGCCGTAAGAAGGGTAGTCCCATTACTTTGCTGACTTCATCTCCAAACAGTATCTGTTTTTTTTAAAGGATTTATCTGCAACTTCAACGATGTGTGAAAGTAATGCAGGGATGCAAAACTGTGCTTCGATTGTGGTAGAACGTCATTAGCCGGAACACGTAACTCATCCCTTCCCTTCAACCCTCGCGTCACCGTAGGGTAGGGGCAAAAGACAGATGTATTCAATGTGCTTGTTAAACGTCACATACACGTCATTGAAGGCTCTTGTGGACGGGGGAACAAACTCTTTTCCATGATTCCACCCCTCTCTTCTTCAGTTCTGCATCCCTGGTTTAATAAGCTGAATATTGGATGTTCAGGCGATAAATGGCATATTTTAGATAGACGCCTGGCATAGTATTCATTCTCTGACAATGGAATTCTGCCGCATGTAGGCCTAATACTATGGAATCAAGAGAAAAAGAGCCCTGCTATGGACATCTAACAATGATCTCTAGTAAGATCAGTAGCAACATCAGCTGTAGTGGGAGTAATCAAAACAGCACGAGTAGTGGTAATAGCATCGTTAGGAATATTGGGTATACACCCGGTGGCAGTGATATATAGTATACAATAATAACGTTACAATAAAATTACAGTAATGAAAATAAAATAAATGTAAATTTAATCCTAACTATAAATAAACAAATACAATAAACCTACGGCAATAAATAAAGACTATGCTATAACAATGCCTACGATAAACAAAAGTAAACCTAACTTATAAGTATTTCTATTAAACCCACCTACTATCAACTGAAGTAATTACAAGTGTTCTTAATTAATTACATATCGACTTAAATTAATTACATGACACAACTCAGATAATTACACAGCATCTACAATTAAATTCTTAGACTAATCTTCTCAACCTTTCCTTAAATTTAATGATTTTGAGAGGACCACCCTGAACGGTTGCCGCAGGTAGTAACAGAAGTTGTAATGATGATACTGGTAATAGGAGTGGTAATGATTGTTGTAATAATAGCGGTTTAAATAGTGAAATGATAGTAGAAATAATAATGGTTATAGTAGTAATGTTAATTGTAATAGTGATAGGCCTAATATTAGTAGTAGTTGTGATTGTGGTAGTAGTAGGTCTATTTAATAACAGTGTAGCAATAGTATTATTTCTAGTGACTGTTTCTTACTATAGTAGTAGTATTAATGATAATGGTAGTTAACAGTAGTACTAGGCCTATAATTGGTGGTAGTAGTTGTAATGATAATAATATTAGTGAAAGTGTTACTTGTAATTGTTGTAATTGTATTTGTGACAGTGGTAGTAATAACATTTGAGGTATTTTTAGTTTTAATTGTGATGGGCAGCTGTATTAGTGAAAGTGTTAACAGTAACGGTGATAGTATTATTAGTGGAAACTACGGGTTCATTTATTTTTATTTTTTTATTTTATTGGGTTATTTTACGACGCTGTACCAACATCTAGGTTATTTTTGCGTCTGAATGAAATGAAGGTGATAATGCCGGTGAAATGAGTCCGGGGTCCAGCACCGAAAGTTACTCAGCATTTGCTCGTATTGGGTTGAAGGAAAACCCCGGAAAAAACCTCAACCAGGTAACTTGCCCCGACCGGGATTCGAACCCGGGCCACCTGGTTTCGCGGCCAGACGCGCTGACGTTACTCCACAGGTGTGCACCACTGTAGGTTCATGACAATGGTAGTTGTAATTCAGTAGTATTAGAAACAGTTGCATTTTTAATTATTGTATTGGAAGAAAAATTATTAAAAGTTGTTTCCGCCGTTTTCTAGACAGATTTATCTACAAAGACACAGGGTCGCTAAACGTAGTTGCCGTATTGACATGCAAGTTATTTCAAGACCTGACGTTGCTCGAAGGTCAAAGCATGTCACATACATGAAGTCTAAGGTCACAATTCACGAACATTATGATCTTATGTTGAATTACATATAAAGTCTGTCATTTATATCGTTTATATTTGAAGAGGTACACGAGTTATAAATTTTCGGAGGATAATCAGTGTCTGCTATCCCACCTCCTCCTGTGTCTTAGTTGTTAGATAGATGCCCACTTCTCGTGTTTAAAACTACTTTATTTTTTATAGGCAATGCAGGATAAATGCACTATTAAATGATCCCACGTAGGAAATGGATGCAGTCTGTTATTAATGTGATGGCTCATAATATTTCGATTCAAGGTCTGACGTCGTAACGACTCAATGTCACAGGAGTCCCACCGTGTTGCCCCATTATCATATCAAAGACCAAAGTTCCATTATAATTAGGCTACACATAAATCAAAATTATTTAATGGCTGTAAGAACCGTATATAGATAGCAGCAGTATCAGTAGTAGTAGTAGAGGTAGTAGTAGTAGTAGTAGTAGTAGTAGGAGTAGTAGTAGTAGTAGTAGTAGTAGTAGTAGTAGTAGTAGTAGTAGTAGTAGTAAAAGTAAATATAGTGTATCCCATTAATGAAAAACAATCCCTGACAGAATTAAAGAAGAGAAAGATATTCCTGATGTTTTTTTCTTTTCGTTCAAATGATTTCCACTTTTTAATAGGTAAAATTATGTAAACTCAACATAACTCTGTGATTAGACAGTGTGAAGAGCTGTTCTCGGATTCCGTGGCAAGTTAGATGCCTGATAATAAACAAATGCCCAATATATATGATGTACAGTAGTGGAAAAAAAACCGGACCGATCCTTGTAGCTGATTTCAGAGCCTTGTTTACTACAGAGCACGATAGACTAGTAACTAAGACTTTCGCGGTTCGAATCCTGCCTGGAAAGGAAACTTTTATTTTTTTATTCCTTATTCAAATTTATTCCCAATACTTTTCGATTGCAGCGATATTTTACTACTTAATTAACTTATTATTCCCAGAACATGAACTTTACCAGCAATCGAAAAGTATTGGGAATAGATTTGAATAAGGAACAAAAAAAGTTTCCTTCCCAGGCAGGATTCGAACCACGAAAGTCTTAGTTACCAGTCTATCGTGCTCTGGAGTGAACAAGGCTCTGAAATCAGCTACAAGGGTCGGTCCGGTTTTTTTGCCACTACTGTACATCGACACAATATCTATTCACAAATCATGTTTATTTGAGACCTCAAGAATTATTTAAGTTAAAAGATTGCAACTTTTGCATTTTCTTTTTTTTTTTTTTAAATTAAAGAACATTCCAGATAATTTTGTCGGTTTATTTCTGAAGCACTCTGTATAGTAATAGTTACAGCCACAAAGAACTATAGATCTACTAGTAACCATTATAATCCGAGGCACGACAGTCCATGAAGGACCATGACCGACCAGCCGGCTGCTGGCCTCACGTCCACATGCCGAAGCAAAGTTGGGCGATCATCCACCCAGAATGGAAGTATCATGTGGTTAGCATGACGATCCCCCAGCCGTTATAGCTGGCTTTCGTAACTGGATTTCGATACCTATTGTAGCTCCCCAAGTGCATCACGATGCTGAGTGGGCACCGGTCCCATACACTGGCCGAAATTTCATGAGAAAATTTCTTCCCCCATGAGGACTCGAACCAGCGCGCATTCCGTAACGCGAGTTCTACGCAGGAAGCCTTAGACCACGACGCCACGGTGCGGAACATAGTAGTAACCATTACAATTACAGTTTTGTGGCTGTAATATTGCTAATCATTTTAGCTGTACTTAATTAGGCCTATTAGTGCTAACAGTAATAAATGTTATAGAAGTGGTTGTGACAGTAATGGTTGTGGTTTTAAGTTAGAATACTAATTGCAGCGACAATAATAGTGTTAGTAATAGTAACATTAGCAATTGTAGCAGTAACAATTATTTATTAAAGCATTGGTTCTAGTTATTTCAGTAATTGTATTAGTAATGGTTCTAAGAGTAGTGATTTTTTTGTTTGTCTCCTGTCCACCCATGAATTGGATCCCACTTGTTACGAAACAACCTTTATATTAGCTGAAGTAACAATGATAGTGTTAGTAACAGTTATAGTAGTAACTGTAGTAGCAATAGTTGCAGTACTAGTTATGCAGTAACAATAACAGTACAGTACGATTATTTAGTCCTGACAGTCGCCGGCGTTGTGCGTCTGGGTCAGGCAAGTCCATTTAGTTACGCCAAGGGGTGTTTGGGTTAGTCACTCGCTTGCCTTCGGAGCGATCGGATGTCATGCGTGCGGTAGAGCGGTATGCTTCTAGTACAATTTAGTTGTACTGCATTCCTTTACCGACCGCTCGCCCTTATCTCTACTCCAGAGCGCTCCCCACTACTCCTATTACTTCCCCTCTTTCGCATCGCAGAGCTGTCAGGACTAAATAATCGGTTTGTACTCTATCGCTGTGGAGTTAACGGTTAGCATGTCTGACCGTCAAACAAGCAAGCCCGGTTTCAGATCCTGGTTGAGATTTTTTTCCGACTTTTTTCCCCTCAACCACTTGAAGGAGAATTGCTGGGCAACTTTCGACGTTGGACTCATTTCACTTCAATTAATTTCAACTTCATCTCTCATCTACAATAGTTTCAGGTCAATCAGAGGTCCAGCAGAAGTGGTTCCGTGATTCGTCTACAGAGTTGTCGTCTGTCTTGGGAAGCTACATATGATTTCAGTGAGTCTGAAGGGGCTTCCTCAGCGGACTACGACAGACCAGGGAGCTGTTAACTATCAGGGATCTATATAACTCCTTCAGCATGGTAGACACGATATTTACGGTGCTGCAATTTCCAGGCCAACATTACAGGATGCAGCCGGACGTAGCACGTGATTTGCGAACAGATGCTATCGATCTGAGGAGACAGGCTCAGACATCAGGGAAACTCCATCAGATCTGAATTGTCATCTTCGTGACACTGATTATTTTAGACATTTCAAATACAGTATATTATGAATTGTTTAAATAAAACACGATCTATTAAAATAATATTATCCGTCAAGTTCTGTAATAAATTTTATACTAACAATTATATAACAACGAATAAATTATTCCTGATGGATAGCATATCGATGACTGAGAACCAAACTGTTCTAAGTCCAACTTTTCATAAGAAAGAAATCTGTGTTTCATTGTGTTCCAGTTCTTGTCTGCATATACGAACAAGATTGTAAATATTCCTCCCCATAAGGTAGCTATGAAGCTATTCCAAATTGTTTCATGAAGCTTTGAATGTCAGGAGCTTAAAATTGCTCTCCTGAAAAAAAAAATAGTAAAATTTACTTGGAACAATCTGGTTCTGGGCCATCGATATGGCAACCAGCCACCACTGACAGCATGCATCAACAGAGAAGAGAAGTAGGAATTCTGAGGCGGCTATGGAAATAAATCGAATTGGTCTGCTATTGGGTTACGCACACTCGTAAAGTTGTCTCTTGTTTAATGGCGTGGCAGTCGTCTCAGTGACGTGATACACCTACCTCACGAGTTTATCTGAGGATTTACTTCGATCATCTCAGAATTTCGAATAAACCGTCCGCCTAATATACAGAGACCCCCACAACCCGTCGGTAAATCAAGCCTTGTCATTCGGTAGTCAAGGTTGCCAGCAAGCAGCCACGTATCTTCCAGTTATTCGAGGATCTGTCTTCGACAAAAATTGTAAGTTAACTCGGTCTTCGCTTAGCGTAGCTTGGCTTTTCCAGGGCCAAGACCGTTGCATTTATTTATTTGTTACTTTAGTAGTTATTTTACGACGCTTTATTAACATCTAAGGTTATTTAGCGTCTGAATGAGATGAAAGTGATAATGCCGGTGAAATGAGTCCAGGGTCCAGTACCGAAAGTTACCTAGGATTTTCTCATATTCGGTTGAGGGAAAACCCCGGAAAAAAACCTCAACCAGGTAACTTGCCCCGACCGGGAATCGAACCCGGGCCACCTGGTTTCGCGGCCAGACACGCTAACCGTTACTTCACAGGTGTGGACCCGTTGCATTTAGGCTTCCTTTAGGCCTATAAAGTGTGTCAAGAAAAAAGTATCCAATATTTTAGGAGGTGCTAGTATGCATCAAAACAAGAAAAAATGTCTAATAAACATGGGTCCTACAACACATACTTTCTGAGATCTGAACACTTGTTCATAGGAGGTGCTCAATTTGACGTCCATTCATGGCAATGCATTCCTCCGCCCTTCGGCGTAAGGAATCACGCACTCTTTCAAATTGACCTGGTTGTTCTTTATAACCAAAAGTCTAGGGCATTTAGATTTGAGGAACGAGCAGGCCAAGGTGTGGAGTCTCCCCAATCAATCCAGCGGTCCTGAAATGTTAGCGTCAGATATTCACGCTCATTGCGGAAAAAATGTGCTGGTGTGCCATCCATCACGCATGAACCACATCTTTGCTGACATGGCACATACTCCAGCAATGTAGGCAATACATTAATTAGAAAATCCTGATAACGGGCCCCAGTTAATCTCTGTGGTAGCACGTATGGCCCTTAATCTATCGCCAAGAACGTCTACCCATACGTTGATTGAGATTCGGTCCTGATGCCTTGTTTCTTCAAGTGCATGAAAATTTTTATCAGCCCACACATGCTGATTACGAAAATTCACAACACCATCTCTGATGAACCTCGCTCATATCCGCAACCAAACTTTTCTTTTCAGTCTTTCTTGCGACGTATCAGTATTTCATGCCAGGGATGTCAACTACGGTATGATTATCTAGTAGCCTGCTGTATTGTAGGGCAGAAAAATGCATTGCTATAAATGAACGTCACATTGAGCACCTCCTATGAACAAGTGTTCAGATCTCTGAAAGTATGTGTTGTAGGACCCATGTTTATTAGACATTTTTTTCTTGTTTTGATACATACTATCACCTCCTAAAAATTGGATACTTTTTTAACACCCTGTATAGACTATGAAGAGTATATGGCAAATGAGTTAAGTCTAGTAAAATTTTCACAAGAGAAATTTAGAAGTTTATAGTTAAGTGATCTTAGAGTCCATGACACAGTGGCCTACTCAAATTTATTATACATATTCTTGAAGAATGTGAGATTATTCTTAGGAAATCTTAGCTTCACAGAGCTAAAGCTGGTTGACGCCGGTATAGATCTATAACATTTCAAATTCTAATCTAGAAAATATTAAGAAATTGACTTAACTTGTCCTTCCCATGTGATCTTCATATGCGGTGACTGCCAAAGTCCGAAAGGTGATCCTGGTGGAATTCGCGAATCCGATGCTAACAGGTTGGTCATCATGCCACAGCTCTAATAGAGCCAGATTCCATCCTCAGACCATAAGAGACACATGTTCAAGGGCCCGAAGCCCCAAGATCTTCCTGTATCAGCATCGGAAACCCGTATTGCCTTCCAAGACCACCTCAACCTATTTTTTTTTAACTATATGACAGATAAAATGAGAAGTTGGAGAGAGCTGATGGAATCATAGAGGGGAAATGAAAGTACTTTGAGAAAAAACCCTCCGTAACATCTTTGTCCGCCAGTAATTCCATGACGACCTGACTGCGGATCGAATTTGGGCCGCCTGTATGAAACACCAACCTGCTAACGTTGAGCCACAGACGCGGCTCTAACTTGGTCTAGTTGAGATTTTGTATCTCCGGTATAGAAACTTATGGCCTAAATATTAAAAAGCAAGAGTACCCCTTTTACATAACCATCTTGCCAACTCCGTATCATTTGACAGAGCTCTGGCTTATGACGACCGCGATGACGGAATTGTATCTGTGGTGAACAAAAGCAAAGAAGTGTGGGAATTTTTTGGGATTCTCCCGTTTTGACGTAGAACTACGTTCTTCTCCTCACTATGTATAGGAGGGAGGTAATCTGGGTCTCTCTCCCTTGTTATCCTTGTATTAACCTATTTCTTCTTGTATTCCCCTTGTTCTCCTTTTCTTCCCTAATTTTCCTTCACTACCCTTTGTTGTCCTTGTATTCCCCTTGTTTTCCTTGTATTTTTGTTATTCCTTATATTCCCTGTGTTCCAATGTTCCAGGGTACAAGAAGGTATACGAATCTATTGTACTATGGAATACTTTACATAACCCTTTATTTTATTTTTTTCATCCTTAATAGATCTGTAAAACAGGAAAATACTTGTAAGAAGTTGCAAAGGATTCTTCAATTATTATCTGAAGCATTTTTTCCATTAAACAAATTATTTCCGAAAAAAAAAAATAATAAAGTAAAATGTGAAAAGTGATTCAAGGTACAACAGTCTATCCTACCATTCACACGTAGTTCTGCATAAAAATATGTAGCATAATAAAGCTATAATTTGTGCCCTCATCACACTACCAGCATTCTCTACAATTCTCCTTTCATTATCAAGTCCGCTTGTAAGAAGTGTTTGCGTGATGTCGCAGCCGCAGTCCAAAAATCGGTAAATAGCAACGTAGTGAGTTCTAGACAAATCATATTTCTGTTTAAGAGGTACCGAAGACTTCCAGGTTCTTTCTTACCCGACAGGATATGACGACTGATACATGCATACCATATTGTGTAGACATATGAAGAACGGTAGGTCACCACCAGAGATATGGTGTACGGATTTGAAGAGTGAGAAATACATAGTTTGGCGGATGGTGTAGCCTGTTTAGTCGGAAAGCACAGTCTGTACTCAACTCATTCCATCACGGGTGCACAAAAGTTTCTTTGAGCTTAGACCTGTTGTATGTCCCGCCCGACAGACACCTCCTTTAGGCGCCATAAAGGAGCATTCGGGTATTGAGGTATACTTCCATACTTCCATGACCTCGGCATAACGTTATCAAGAAACCGACATTACTTACGAAACAACCTGATATTTATGATTTCCGTTCCCAATTCGTCTAAGTCCAGGTAAAACAGGACAATAACTTTGCCTCTTGTTGTTAAGAAAATTACCGTTAGTAGTAGCCCTGATCACAGATTGATCATTCCCATGTTAAAAACAGTAACATGTAGAAGACAACAACCACCAGGATCGGCACTGTCGATTAGTAATGACCGCTAGGTGGAAGTACAGTCCTCCATATAACGTGACTTCTTCTACTGTCGCTAGATGGCAGCATAGTGAAATTCATAAAGAGTAGTTGCCTTCAAAGACCATAAGAGTGCTCAATCTGTTATATCTGTCGTCGATTTGCAAAAGGGGACACGTCCAAAATGACAAAGTGTTGGGAAATCGCAAAAAAAAACATAATAGTCTTAAAAAATTAAAACGTTAATTGATCCTGAGTGTATGTACCCATAGTGATCTAATTAGAAAAACATATATATGAGCATTTTAATTTGGTAACTTGGTTATAGTTTGTGCGATTTTCTAACACTTTGTTATTTTGGACATGTCCTCTTTTGCAAATCGACGACAGATATGTGCTCTAGGGTAGTAGCACTGTACCTTCAGCAAAATATAGTATGAGGATGTATTTAGGCCGTATCTCTTTTGGAATTACAGGAAATACCGTACCTTTTGTGTGTCAATGAAAACGAAAGTTTTACCTTCTCACTCAGCAATTTAATTCGTAATAATTTTTTGGTAATAAAATAAGAACCTGAACTGTAAGCACTAATATAATTTGCAACATAAAAATACATTGAACTGATGCGAAATGCGTGAGAAAAATATTGTATTGTTTTAAAAGCACTCATTTTCTTTTATTCTCGCGACTCACTTACATGTAACGCTCAAAGTGTAGTTAAGTTCGCCTCGCAACAGGTAATCTGCCATGGACACCACAAAATCTGTACTGTACGAGACTTGAACATGGGTCTCTTATGTGGAACACTGACGCTCTAGCCATTCAAATAAGATACGCATCTGAAAACTTCATATCAAAACCGCCAATACCATTCCAAACATACATTCTCATTCCGAAGTTCTTAATACCAATGTACATATAATTCAATTGAAACATATTTCTTTCTCAGTTGTATGACCATAAAATACTAATAAAACTTGATTTATAACGTTTTAATAGCAGATTTAATTGTCAATACAACCATTGAAGTGTCAGATAATTGGTTGTCTGTAACGGTAAAACGATCCCAGAATTCATTGCACAAGCATGTGTATGTTCTGGTATCGTTTTACTGACAATTACGATATCAAGTACAAGGAGACGCCTTCACACACGAGTCAGGTGTATTTTAACGTGGTATTCAAGTCGGATTTGATTACCAAACAAGATTCACAGCGAAAGAACATTAAAGGTATAGCATCAAGTTACCGATCCTATTTTTTAAGTCAGTTAAAAATGAAATCAAATCTTATTCATATATAAACTTTAAATACCAACAGTGGTAATAAACGCCAAGTTTTTGTTTTATTTTATATAGCCTATTGTACAGGACAAACTGACAAGTGAGAAGGTTAAGTTACTATGAATGGAAAAAAATTCCGTACGTGCATAACTTTACTATGCTGCATATCTTCATGTAGAACAGGCCTGCACAAGGTTTGCGCTCTCCGAGCCGGCTCACAGCTCATGAGCGGAATGCAGAAATATCTGCGCTCTGTATAAGGGTGGACTGGAAGAAGGGGTGATCTCGTACAAAATGTACACAAAAGGAATTACTATTACGAGTGTTTATGAAATGAATTCCCGTTCAGTGTTTGCAAAACTATCTTGGACTATTATTAATTAATAAAGAAATATTTATTATACAGAAATAATATAAATGTTATAGCTACTTAAATGTACAATATCATTTTGTTATATTTTTATTTATCAGTACATCAAAACGAGGTTTTATGCTGTTGGCAGCTGAAAGGAACAGTAGCCTACTGATCGTAATGAAACATCTTTAACTGATGTTTCATGCCTGCCTTTATTAAAGTTGATTATAGAAAACAGTTGCTCACAAATATAAATGTTGAGCCAAACATAGTAATCATTTTCACAGCCAGCCTGTGTAGTCGTAGATATTATTTCTAATGTTTAGTCTTGTAAACTCAACCAGGCTAGTAGAATTATTCAAAGGATCTTTAGCCCTTAGGTCACATTGAAGATCAATAAGTTCGAGCTGTAAATCGTTAAATATTAAATGTTATGTTCCGTCTTTTAGATTCCTCCATACTGTACTGTAGCAGTAGGTAAGCAACGTGAAACAGTTACTGAGAATAGGCCTACACACTGCACTCCACTAGATAACTGAGTGGTCGTTTCCCCCTCCTCTACCTATAGCAAGTCTATGTCATTCTGACGTATCTTCCTCTCCGTTTCGGCGAGCGGAAAACAAGGCTCTCCCGCTCCGAAAGAGCGCGCGCGCTCGTTGAGCGCTGTTTGTGCAGGTATGATGTAGAACTACGAGTGGGTGCCATCACCTATCGACAGGTACATAGCTTTACCACAGTTTAGTACAAACAGTCACGAAGCTCAATACGTATGGAATATGCATCCAATGACAGATGAACTTCAGTTGCTAGCCACTAGGGTCGCTACTATCGCACAGTCTAATGTTCCTAGTACTCTTAGTTGCTAACCGCTTGGAGGATTGTGCAACATCTATGTAAGCTGATGACACCATAATCTACTGCACCAAATCTCATCCAAATGAAGCTATTGCTGATATTCAAAGACATGTGAGTTTCATTGAACGATGGTTCCTGTGCTGAAGAATACAAATTAACCCTGACAAGTGCGAATCCATAATTTACACCAAGTGCACCAAAATACCAGACAGTAAAATTACATTACATGGTCAATCTCTACAATATGTTGATCAAGTTAAATATCTCGGAGTCATTCTTGATAAACGCTCACTTTGGACACAACACATCAAATCTACTGCTGTTAAAGCTACTGCTCGTACTTTTCAAATTTATTCATTACTACGATCTCCTGTGCTCAGTTTGAAACAGAAGACAAGTCTCTATAGACAAGTAATTCTTCCAATTCTGACCTATGCTTCTCCTGCCTGGTTTTATGCACTCGTACTACTCTCAAGTCACTACAAACAACGCAAAATAGAGCTCTCCGGATCATCCATGCCTGCGATTGGTTTACAAGCAACATACAAGTTCATGAAGATCTACAGGTTGACTATCTACACACTCATCTTCTACAAGCTACAAGACACTTCTACCAGAAACTTCATTCCAGTGACAACCCTTTCAACTCATCATTAGGAAGTTATGATCCTCGGCAGTTCACCAAATTCAGGACACCTAAATCCATCATTGATCATTAGGTTTTTAGTTTGACTGGTTTTTCTTTATTCTATATCTGATGTTGTCACCACTGAATTTTGATTAAATGGTTTTGTCCCACTTAGTTTTCATCTCATTTTGTTAAGTATTTATGCGTAGGCAAAAAACCTAGTGGTTTTGATACTACTACGTTATTAATTATGTATTTTAAAAATGGAGCACTGTATCGCGAGAAATGCAAAAAATCACCTCAAGCTTCGTGACTGTATGTACTAGACTGTGGCTTTACAAGAAATAAAAAATGAGAATACAGGAACGAGGAGAATAAAAGGATAACAGGAAGAAAAGAAGAATAAGACGAAGGCATGAAGGACAAGGGCGAGACAAGGAGAGCAAGGGGAATGCAAGAAGAACAAAGGGAGTATAAGAAAAAGAAAGCGAAGACAAAGAGAATAAGACGAAGACATGTAGAAGAAGAGGAACACAAGGATAACAAGGAGAACATAAGAATAAGAGGAACACAAGGAGAATACGTGAGAACAAGGGAAAGACAATGAGAACAAGGGGGACACAGATTAAGGAGAATATAAAAACACGAAGGAAAAGAAGAACAAGGAAAAAGAAGAAGAACAAAGAGAACAATGGGAAGAGAAGTCTACAGATCAATGTGAAGACAAGGAGGACAAGGAGACACAAAGAGATTAAGGAGAATACAAGGAGAAGGTGAAGAAAAGAATAACAAGAAAAATAGAAGGAAAACAAAGACAATAATGGGAATACTAGGAAAGCAAAGAGAAAACTAGGAGATCAAGGGGAAGACAAGGAGAAAATAAGGACAGACAAGAAGAACGAGGGGAACACAATGATAACAAGGTGAAATCCGAAGGCCTGTGAATTGTTGAGACTGGTTCTATTGTTGTGAACTAGATGGCGACTGTAGAAGTATTAATGATTTGTTATGAATATGATTTTGGTGGTGAATAAAGCCGGTGATATTCAGGGATGTGGCCCGAACTTCCTGGTATTTGCCTTACGGTTGAAGGGAAACCCTGAAAAACCTCAACCAGGAAATTCACCGACCGGAAATCGAACCCGGGCCCTTTGTGCAAGGGACCAACATGCTGACCCCTACACCACAGAGGTAGTTTCTGTTGAATTTTATGTTAAGAAAACAGCGAACTTAAAATCGTTCAGTTGTTTAAGAAATACCGTTCCTTAGAAACAATTTCTTCAGAGAGATACTTACTTGTAACAATACATAACTTAATACGCTGGAGATCCAATGCGAATGTATGTATTGCCTAATCGTCTTCGTGTAATTCCGTGAAGATTTAACGAAACAGAATGCACGACACTCATTCATTCCTTGACTTAGGTAACTAACAATCGAAGCCAGCTGTTCCGACTGACTGATTATTGATATGTTAAATTTATCAGACGAAACTCTTCACTGACTATAATAACTGTTTTGACGTGGAAGTAAATGATAGATATATAGATTTAAGAAAATATAATGTACTATGTACGGTAAATTAACAACTAACACAGCATGGGAAGAGTTCTGTGTACTGCTAAAGGTAATTAAGAACGTAAATGTCTGATAGACAAGAACTTGCATTTTACTAACTCAATATTCTACAACTGTCAACTGCAAATGGAAAAGAAAGTGAATAACTGAATTCTAAACAATATAACTTTAAAAAGTTAGGTCAACTGACACTTTCCTCTCTAAGCTATTTGCATTCCTGTTTGTATAGTTCACACACTAATAATCACTTCCTATTGTAAATATATTACCAACCTGTACGCATACTACAAAGGCGTATTGTTTTCCTGCGATTAAAACCATATATCATGCACGGCAATACAATAACTTATTCTCTGTTTAACCCATCCCCATGTACCGCTTGTTCGCCTACCACAGACACCGCTTTGAAGCTCAAAAAGATGTAAATCAATATGTACTTATGTTGACAAAACTGGGTAGCCTATGCTTTTCTGAAGCATTTTTCCAAATCAAAGTGATAACTAGGGACAGTATTTTGTCCCAGGAGGCTGCAAGATTAAGCATTACTGGAGTTTTTTTTTAAGTACACGACGAATCTGCATCTAGGAAGAGAAGTACTTGACTCTTGTTTCGTCAAGTGGGGCAGAACAAAACATGGAATACTTCAACAATTACACTAATATTTATATCATTTACAGTATGAACACTAAAACAGGCTATTTTTTATTATTTACACTATAATAAAGAATGTAGATCTATACTGATCAAACATTATTTACGCTTTTAAGCTTATACACAGTGTTGTATATTGTAATCCAAGCTATTTTATTTGAAACTACTGTAACATTTTTTTTTTTTTTTTTGTAAATTGTATACAATGTTGTAAATAATGTTTGATCAATGTAAGCCTTCATTCTTTACGATAGTGTAATAGTGAAAATAGCGTATTTTAGTGTGCATAATATAAAAGGCTGTCAGACATCGACTACTTTCAAAAGCCAATTGAACCACATTCTGCAGAAAGAAACCAACCCATATTATACCTAAACTGAGAAAAATTCACTTTAAAGTTAAACTTGAATGAAAAATTCTTAATTAAATATAACTATTTTATTCACTTAACCAAAAGCGTATTATACTAAGTATCTTTATTCAAGTTATGTATCCTTGGAATTATTTAATTAATGAGACATTGTGAGTTGGCTAATCGGTACGATAACTGAAAATCTAGTACGATTTACGATATTGTGTTTTAAAAATCAGTGTAGGCTGTATCGGAGACAGTCACAAGTTTTATACATGAATACATCTCTCGGAATGGGATGTTGAATTTAATGTATACGAATGAAGAAAAGCACTTACATTTAGTAGTCAAATACAATTTTATTTATAGGCTAATTGCCGGCATCTTGTATGCACTGAAAGTAAGGATGTCGGTTACTATACTGCCCTATCGTTTCCTATCTGATGGTTATATTCCCGCTCCCATTTGTTCTCCATATACCTCAACATTTTGAATTTTATCTCTTCACTCAAATTCACTCGAACTTGTCGACTACTGATTGTTGCTCAATTGAGATTGCAGCTTTGTTCGTAATAAATCGTTTGGCACTACTGTGAACGTTCTATCACTTCGTATTCTCGATTACACTGCATCAGTTTTCGCGCTATCCGCTAATTCGTGCCTCAAATTTCCCTCTCCCGCGTATCGATAGATGACGTCACCGGCTTCAACTCAAGGTCGCGTTGGATACATTGCTCCTTCAACTGTCGATCACCGTTTATTTCATTGAAATATGTCGTGTAGTTTAGAAATTAGAGAAACCACAAAACTCGCCTGAAAATGTGCCGCTCGACTTTCTGGAATGGCATCCTAGTACTGAATCGAAATTATAGACGTATTCATGTTAAAATTTGCGATAACATTAATCAAATAAAGAAAAATCATATAATGGTTCACCACTTTATATCTTCAATAACAAATGGTCACATGATTTCATTTCTCTTCCCTAAATGTTTTGAGTTAAATATTCCACATAACTCCTGAACCCAAACTTGGAAGATTTTCAGCAAATAAAAATTCAGTCGCTAAAGAAAAGAGCTTTAAACAAAATTTACTGATCACTTCCCTTCCACGTCAAAATTTGGAGATTTAATACCCATCAGTTCACATGAGAAATAAAGTGCATACGGGACGGAATCTGTAGAAAATGTGGAATGAATGTTGAGTAGAATAAGTAGTAAACTGTCTTTGTAAATTTTATGTTATATTATTGGCTAAGACCACACCGTACACGAGCCTGCCTCTTACGATAGTGGCTAGAAACATTTATGTTTCGTAATTTTAATTTGTACTCACTTTGCCTACTAGCTAGCTAGCTAAACAAGTGAGTGAGTGAGTGAGTGAGTGAGTGAGTGAGTGAGTGAGTGAGTGAGTGAGTAAATTTCCTGACATTCTGCTTGATTAACCAGGAATAAGACACATCAGGTACCGATAACTTAGGGAATACATGTTGCTTCCAGAGGAGATTCAGAAGTCCACGAGGTCGTAGCTGCATTATATGGCTGGTTGGTTTTCCAGAGCAGGACCAGGGACGAATCCTTGCATGTAGGCTTACATTAACCCATTATGCGCCCTAGATGCGGTGACTGTTCAAGTCCGACACATGACATGGGTGGCATTCGTAAATTCAATGCTGACGGACGAGACATTCTGCCTTACGCTTATCCCAAGTGCGTGATAGACCCCAGTATTCGGAGCCCCAAGTCCTTAAATCTTACAGGCCTATAATCACCGGAGACCCATATTAACTCAAGACTTCACCCCAGCTTATTTTTAACTACTGGAAAGTGTTGGTGGAGTGAAGAAGAAAAACCAGAGTACCGAGAAAATTTCTCTGCAACGTTTGCTTTGCCACATCAAATTCCAATATGGACGCCGGGGATCGAATCCTGGAAGAATAGCGCGCTAGCAGTGACCCATAGAAGCGGCTATTGTTGCCGCATTGACTACTGATAGGCGATGCGAACTAAACCAACGTAGTGCCTTTACGTAGCGAGAAAATCGCGTTAATGTCACACACATCGCGGTCAGTGATTGTAAATCTTGTGATTATTGAAAATAATAAAAGTATTAATGCTGATTTTATTATGCAACTTTAATACCTTGACTCGTTCTGTAGCATTTTCAGTTTGTAGAAGGATATCGATATGCATGTGGAGGTTATGCCCTACATTGCAGATAAGAGCTTATGACTGTAAATGCTTAAATATTACTGAAATGATTGCTGTAGGCTAGTGATTTATAAAGATAAGTAAAACGTGCTTGCAAGTGAATAATTCAGCTGCTTTGGTACTGTACTATGGGAACATAATTTTCTTGAAAAATGCATTCTTTCTTACTGCGCAAGACGTAATCTAAGTACAAAGACGACGCTACTCAAGATTTGGCAAATTTACAGAAACAACTTCCCTGTGCCAATGTGGAACTATGGTGGTAATTTACCTTAGTTGATTTATTTCGGCTTGATATTTAGCCATCTTCAGATACTAGTGAGGTCGTTGCTTGTTTCCGATTTCTTCTAATGGTGTACAGTGGACTCTCTTAAGTTCGACAGAACAGAATTGAAAGTTCTGTTCAATAAGGGTAGTGAGTGTGGCAGGTGAAATGAATACAAATTCTTATTAGTTATCCAGTGACTTGCAACCTACAGTGACTAGTGAACAGTGGACCCTTCAGATATGACATTACAAAAGTGACCATCATTCCCAGAGTGACTAACCGGGAACTGTTTGACAAGCCACCCTGCATAGTCAGGAGGCCCTTGCCCTTCATGGGATTTTGTGGCTAATTCTAATTCTAATTCTAATTCTAAAAAAATTAGTTATCCATCAACGAATACAGTACTATAATTGCATTTCCTGCCCGCCCCGAGACTTGTGTATGCGCTTCTAGTACCATAGTGGATTTCGACAGTTCCGTCTCACAAACGGCACAATTATCAAAGAGAAAAAGAAGAGTTCATTAATTTAAAATCAGTGATCAATATGAATGTCCTAATCAATAAAATATTCTGTTTTCCTTTAACAAAAATATCACTGCAAGACACAGAACCAATTCCCATTCAAATGGCAAACACATTTCTTAGTGCCTGTATAGGGGCGTGTCTAATTCTCGTACGTAAGTAGTCGAACTATAGGATGTTGAACTTAGGAGCTTCCACTGTATTTTTATTTCTGATGATTTTTATTTTTAGACGAGTGTAATTAATTTTGAGCAGCATAAAACTGTCATTGGTCAATTAACATCAGTAAACTTAGTGAGTAGATGAAAAACGTTAGCTTGGAGTTATCAAGATAATTTTCTCTCACTATATCATCGATAAATTTTTGTCCTTTTCAGTCATCTTGTTCTTCCGTTGCCCATATTCTTACACAATTCAGAAGAGGAACGTAGTTGTATAGTTACAAAAACCATAAATTTGTATTACATCATAGCTTTAAAAGAAACTTGTATTCATTTTGGAATAAAATCATTTCAAATAAAAAACATATAAAAATTCCCCTTTTTCTTTAGGCCTATTTAAAGAACTATGAAGACATTTAAATAACTTGAATTACATACATTCGTATTCAGTATGTCTTAATAGCTCTCGTGTAAGCAAATAACTCCAGAGTTTAGATGTCCGGTTCTTTTTTGGCCAGCAGTGCAGTTGTCAAATATGGGATTACTTTAGTCAAGTCAATGTTCATACTGCAGCAATTACATAATAAAATCACTTTATTTTTAGATGTTAAAATGTATGAGAAAAATCTCTGTTGTATTAGAGGACGTCACAGTTTGTTTACTAAGCACCACCCGTCATTTAAACAATAAAGACCAAGGTTATTTCCTTCAGCAAACTATATTTTGCGAAGGTTTTCATGTGCAATTACAAACGGTTCGTGTGAGATTATACTGTTTACATGAAAAGTATATGCGTATTTACTTAGAACTTCACTTGAAACAAACTTGGAGATCTACGTCTGGAGTTGACATTACTGTAAATCTGGCAAAATGTTTGCGCTTAGTTATGAATATGTAATCTATTTGTGTAACGATGAGAGTGAAATGACATAAATATTTTCATCTTAAATAATATTTTACTTGCGATTTACCGATATTCAACATTTAATTCAGCTTTGAATGTTGACATTCTCTTAGTCATTTTAACGGTAAGTTCAATTAATCACCATCGTACGTAATTATAGGCAATAATACTAACATCGAGTCCCATGATTTCCTAGTAAGCTACAATATGGCACCGCGGGGCATCGTCTTGATTGAGATTAGAGATATCTCTCAAGGACGATTCGTGAGATCGTAAAGATCTCTGATGGGCAAAACGGGGAAGAAAAAAATAAATTTTGAGAGTCGTCGTAATATCACAGTCTAGTATATACAGTCACGAAGCTCAATACGTAGTAAATATGCATCCACAGATAGTTGCTAACCACTAGGATCGCTACTATCGCCTCATCACAGACAATGCTAAATAGTACCTACACAGTCTATACTTCCTACTACCCTCATAAACTCAAGCTTCGTGACTGTATATACTAGACTGTGCTAATACAGTGATGCAACCAGAAAATTATTTGAATACTAGAAGTATATAATAGTTATGAAGTGGTCACAAGGCTGCAGGAAACATGGAGATCGCATAAGAAATTTTAACACTTTTCAAAGTTTTTATACTTTAACCACAGTCTAGTACATACAGTCACGAAGCTTGAGTTTATGACGGTACTATGAACAATAGACTGTGCAGGTACTATTTCGCATTGTCTGTAATGAGGCGATAGTAGCGATCCTAGTGGTTAGCAACTATGTATGGATACATATTTACTACGTATTTAGCTTCGTGACTGTATGTACTAGACTGTGGTAATATTCTAATAGGTTGTAGAGCAGTGGTCGTCAGTGAGTTTGCAATAAAATTTAAAACGTATAATTTTCAAATACAAATAAATAGGGCTAATTCATAGTTCAAAATAAGACACAACTTATGCATTTCACAATAAAGCATTGTAATATATTACTCTCAAATGTTAGCTTATTTTATTGAAGGAACCAAAGTATTTCTTTTTTCAAATATGTATCAACGAATTTCATATTCCGGAATGCTTAAGTATTTGCCTATAACTTCTGCTTTCACAGAAAAAATAATGAAATGCAGTCATGCAATAAGATTAACTTTTCTCCTAGGAATTACCTAGCAGAATACCACACCTGGTGATGACTTCCTGTGATCATTCCATTTCGCGTTGAACTCATGTTTACTGTCATCAGATAATTATTTCTCGAACTTCGGTCTCGAAATAATTATAATGGCAAGAAACATTCGTTAAGCTCAATAAAACTATCAGTAATTGTGGTATTAATGTTACTAGTCAGGAAGAATTTACTAATATTGTTTTAACCAAACTGTTTACGTGAAAAGGAAGGGGTTTTATGCAATTTAGTGGGAGAAGATGTGTTGCATACTTTCTGAGAAGCGTTGGGGGGGGGGGGTGGATAGTTAGAGATAAAGAGAGTGAGAGAAAACAGGGAAAAGGAAAAAGCTGATATATTTGGCGATTAAAACATACCAGAGATATCAGGAATTAGTTTCAGGACTGAGCAGCTCCCTATCTTAAAAATATTCATCAACAACCTTTTGTATTGTGAGAACTTCAGCCCATGTGTTCGAACTCGAAATGGCAACTGACGGTTTGGAGTTAAGACAGAAGAGCTTAAACCGGGAACGGAAACGACAACGAGAACGAAAATATTGTTAACATAAATGTATTTAAATGTGAGCATTCATAATTAACAAGAAGCTTTCCGGAGCCCGGGAACGGGAACATGAAAGTTAATTTAAAATTGATAATGAATTTAGTTTTACTCAAAACATAAAAGTAGGGGTCCCTCAGGGCACAGTTCTTGGTCCAATTTTATTCTTGATTTATATAAATGATTTGTTATTAACTGATTTACGCAAATATAATGGGGTTATATATTCATATGCGGATGATATCGTAATTATTTTTGGTGAAAAATTTGGGAAGGCACTTATATTAATGCGAATAATGGATTACAGGTAATTAAAGAGTGGTTTGATTCAAACGCTCTTTCCTTAAACACATCCAAAACAACTGTTGTTCCATTTTCACTAAGGTCCAGTGGTCTTCAATCTCCTCAATCTTCCTTTAGGCTCAAAATTCATCATTCAGATTGTTCTTCTCAAAATTGTGAATGTCCCATATTAACCGAATCCTCAGAAGTTAAGTATTTAGGCATTACAATCGACCAACACTTACGATGGAACAAATATATTACATATTTATGCAATAGATTACGTAAAACAATTTATATCTTTGTTATACTTCGGTCATATTTACCAATTAATATTTTACGTCTCATTTATTTAGCTTTATTTCAATCCATTCTCCAGTATGGAATTTTAGGGTGGGGAAATGCTTGTAATTCTAATCTCACTCCACTAATACTTATTCAGAAAAGAATTATTAAAATATGCCTTAATAAACCAATTGATTATTCATCTGAGCTTTTGTTTACTGATTTTAATGTTTTGAAAATTAAACAGATTTATTATATTGCCTCATTAATCTTCATACATAAAAACCGTAACAAATTCAAATTGTATCATCATAAATATGGAACTAAAAGATCCGATTTTATACGACTAGAGGAACCAAAGTGTTTCACAAGCACAGCTCTGAGCCATGGTACCTACTTTGGTCCAAGGTTATACAATAAAATAATTGATAAATACTCAAATTTGGAAAATTGTAGTATCAGAAATTTCAAAAAGAGCGTTAGGAACTTAATTTTTAAAGAATATATATTGATTTAATATGTATATGTATTTGTATGACTTAAATTGTTAAAATTGAAATTGTATTTTTAAATTTAATTTATTCCTGTAAAGTTTTTTTTCTTGACCCAGTTTGTGTCAAAAAATTATCTTTGTGTTTATCTTTGTGTTTAGATATCTCACTGAGCACGAGTTTTTTACTCCTTCAGGGAAGAACTAAGATTGTATTTTTGTCAATGTTATTTTATTAACAATAAACAACAATTAACAATTAACAATTATGAATGCTCACATTTGTACATTTATTTTAACAATATTTCCGTTTTCTTTTTCGTCGTCGTTTCCGTTCCCGGTTTATTGTGGACCAGTGGACCACAAAATTCGATTACAATTCATAAATCAATAACACGAGCCTCATACCTTCCCTTCCCTACCGCATGATGCCCTGCTAAGGATTGTCTCGCCTCAGACGCGCCTATGGCTGAAGCGCTAACTCGCTAGTCTTTCATCCAAATGTCCTGCCCTACAACCCCGTTAAGTTTTTAAAAATCGTTCTAAAACACCCAGTATAGGTCTCACAATGAGACAAGACTATAGTGAGGATCACGTACAAGTGTAGTTCCTAAGGGCCATATTCATAGATATTCTTAGCGCGGGCTTCCGGTGGATGATCAGCTAACTAACGTTTTTGGTATTTATAAACCAGTGTTAGCGATATAATATGATATGAATCCTGTACAAGTAATCAGTTGATAGCCGGGGCTAGTTTAGCACGCTCGTAGCGCGGGCTAGCGAAATGTCTATGCATAGCACCCTAAAAGTCTAATTTGGTTGTCTCTTCAGTGTTGCCAACTAATACCAGATATCACCAAAGAGGGTAAAATCACAATGCTACCTACGTACTGAAATAATAATAACAGTAATAATAATAATAATAATAATAATAATAATAATAAATTATTATTAACAATAACAATTTCTTGCTTATATTTACCACAACTCATCTTTATGTTGCGAGGTGTTTCCTAAATGGTTCAATAATTTCTGAAATAATACGTTTTCCTCCTGGACTTCTCGCATATTATGTTAGTCATTAGAACTAGTATGATCTAATATTAAAATGTAGGCTATTTGGTCTGACATGAAATTTATTGCTTTCACTAAAGAGTTTACGATTCATGAGACCTAATCTAAAAATATATTTTCTTACTTGCATTTTCATCAGTTTCCTATACTGCAAACCGAAATTATTGCAGCCAACATAACAGTTAGAAAATAACTACCAGTTATTTGTCATTACCCGAAATTCGAAACGAAGTTGGTAAAAGAAAATTCAACCTGCGAGCTATAAAATCACTATAATTCACTAGCATATGTAGTAATAAGGGGAAAATGGTTAGGTTTCACACTTAGAGTATTAAGTAAGCTGATCCTGACCATAATCTAGGTCTAAGGATTCTTTCCGAGTCCGATCTTCGAAAAGGCAAGCCAAATCCATTGCTCCGGATCAGGTTTGAACCCGCGATCCTCGAATACAACGACTAGCAATGCAACCTCCAGGCCACCGAGGACGACGGCAATTAAAAAACAATGGCGTAACGATATGGCAATAAAGAAGTTATTGTAAAATGTAAATATCAGAATAAACTAAATTACTCGGATAATTCCTACGTTACAGCTACCTGGCCACACAATTCTGATGGAAAGAAAGACAGACAGCTGAGATGTAATGCGGAAGATTGGCGATAAAAATCAAAATAAGTTTCTTTGAGATACGACGTAAGATTCCTGGACCCCACTGTCGTGACTTCAGTGCTAATAGAAACAAAGTGTAAACATGGGTTTTGTTGTGGAGACGCGGTGTAAACATATAACTTCCATCGCAACAAAGAATAATGAAGGTTTATGCGAATGAACCCCTGACACCCCGCAAACCGCGGGACAAGCACTGACATCAAGCTCCGCTCTTCCTAGTATGGTTTCTAGTTGCTGTACTTTATTACTTGTAAATCCCAAGGCTATTCTATTCCGCTTCCCAGGTGTTGTAACAATCGCACCGGGTTCCACAGAGTATAACAAATTATTTCCCGCAGATATTATTTGCTGTGAAATTAATGTATACTTTTAAAGCTGAGTGGGAGACACGTCGTGGGTTCGAGTACTCTGTAATACATGACGTACAGGGCGGAAGTGTATAAGTGCGCAGATTTAAGGGACAATAATAATAATCCGTGGCGCTACAGCCCACTAGGGGCCAAGACCGACCAGCCGGCTGCTGGCCTCACGGCCACATGCCAAAGCAGTGGTGGACGATCATCCAACCAGAATGAAGGTATCGTGTGGTTAGCACAATGAACCCCCCAGCCGTTATAGCTGGTTTGCGTAACCGGATTTCGCTACCTATCGTAGCTCCCCAAGTGCATCATGATCCTTGGTAGGCACCGGTCCCATACACTGGCCGAAATTTCATGGGAAAATTTCTTCCCCCATGAGGGCTCGAACCAGTGCGCATTCCGTAACGCGAGTCCCAGGCAGGATGCCTTAGACCACGACGCCACGGCGCGGGACTGATGGACAATAGAATACATTAAAATAAATAAAAACCCATTATGCGTTTGTAATTAAGTGCATGTTGATAGAAGTATTAAAGATATTGGTGATTTATCATAACTTAATATTACACTAATAAAAATTGGAAATGTATTCTTTGAAAAGATAGAAAAATTCAAATATCTTAGAGGGCTTAGAGCAACAGTAACAAATATGAATGACACTCGAGAGGAAAGTAAACGCAGAATAAATATGGGAATTATTCGGCTGAGAAGCTTTTGTCATCCAATCTGCTTTCCAAAAACTGAAAGTTAGAAATTATAAAACAGTTATATTACCGGGGTGTTTGAGAATAAGGTTCTTAGGAAAATATTTGGGGCTAAGAGGGATGAAGTTACAGGAGAATGGAGAAAGTTACACAACACAGAACTGCACGCATTGTATTCTTCACCTGACATAATTAGGAACATTAAATCCAGACGTTTGAGATGGGCAGGGTATGTAGCACGTATGGGTGAATCCAGAAATGCATATAGTGTGTTAGTTGGGAGACCGGAGCGAAAGAGACCTTTGGGGAGGCCGAGACGTAGATGGAAGGATAATATTAAAATGGATTTGAAGGAGGTGGGATATGATGATAGAGACTGGATTAGTCTTGCACAGGATAGGAACCGATGGCGGGCTTATGTGAGGGCGGCAATGAATCTGCGGGTTCCTTAAAAGCCATTGTAAGTAAGTAAGTTATATTACCGGCTGTTCTGTATGGTTGTGAAACTTGAACTTCCAGTTTGAGAAAGGAACAGAATAAGGCGCTTAGGAAAGTATTTGGGGCTAAGTGGGATGAAGTTATAAAAATACTTAGATATGTAGCCTAATCCCCTAGCACACTTACTAAGAAAGAGAACGCATATAGATTTTAATTTTATTTTAAATTTATTTTAACAATTTAATGTAAAATATGTTCACATATATTCTGTATATTTTGAACTTTTAAAGTTTTAAACTAAAGCAATAACAGCATATAACAAATATTATTATTTTTTTATATAGTTCCATTTCTATCGATGTGGATAAAAATCACGATCCTACTCGCAATAGTTACCGAATAAGCAATTGCTAAAAATAAAAAAAAAATGTTTTTTTCTGAAAAAAAAAAACATTGAACATTCCACCAATATGATATTATAGTTTATTGTTACATAAAACATGAGCTATTCGCCCTGGAAATCTGCAAGGTTATTTCACTTTCACCCTGCACTGTATATTGGATTGGCCATTCCCATGTTATGAAATGGCAAAATAAAGAGAAAACAACCACCAGAGCCTCAACTGTCGAAAAGGCATTTTTTTTTTTTTTTTGGTAATGACCGCTAGACGGAAGTACAGTTGCATGTAATTCCATAAGGGTTATAACGTGACTTCTTTTGCAGTCGCTAGGTGGCGGAATAGTGAAAATTATAAAAGTGATTGCCTTGAAAGTTCATTAGGCTGCTCAGTCTGTTACATGTGATCAGGGGTTAAGTAACGTTCTCTGCCAAGACTTGCCACGCGTTGGCTTCGTTCAGTACTTTGAATTCAAGGATTTAAAAAATTAAATTTACATGGAAACCGTGCATGCTATTGAAATACTCCAGAGGGATAAATTGGACAGTGATTAGCAATAGAGATCCAAGCGCCAAGAAAACCTGATTCGAGATATTGGCCATTGAAATAAATAGGCCTATGTGTTTTTTTATAAAATATTTTATCTCGTGAAAAACAACAACTGAATAGACTACAGTGGACTATAATGGATTTTATGTTGTCGGCAAACAGCTGGATACATTAAGAAGATTGATAAAATTTTTTATGCAAGAAGTATTATAACATTCATACTATTACACAAAATAGCACAAATAATAACAAAAAAGGCTAACAGATTTTTGATAAGAGACTAGCAGTTGAATTAATATTTCAAAGCAAAATAAATAAATGAATTTTATGCAATAAACGAATTTTTGCTTATAAATAGCAACAAAATTCAGATATTGCATTTTTTATTTTTTCCGAGTTAAATTAGCCTGCCATTAACAGATTTGTGCAAATATATCATTTTTTTCAACTTGTCGGTTGGACTATTATTGCGTAACTCCGTCCAATTATTCTATCAGATTTTCTATCGATATGGACAAAAATCACAATCCTACTCGCAATAGTTAGGTACCGAATAAAAGATTGCTAAAAATTTGAAAAAAAAATGAAAACATTTTTTCTGAAAAAACTATGAACATTCCACCAATATATTATAGTCTATTGTTACATACAACATGAGCTATTCGCTGTAGAAATCTGCAAGGCTATTTCACTTCCACCCTGTATATCGGATTGGCCATTCCCATGTTATGAAATGGTAAAATAAAGAGAGAACAACCACCAGAACCTCAACTGTCGAAAAGGCATTTTTTATTGACGACCTCTAGACGGATGTACAGTTGCAAGCTATTACTCGATGTAATTTCGTAAGGGTTATAACGTGACTTCTTTTGCAGTCGCTAGGTGGCAGAATAGTGAAAATTACATAAATGGTTGTCTTTAAAGTCCATTAGGCTGCTCAGTCTGTTATATGTGATCAGAGATTTAAGTAACGTTCTCTGTCCCAATTCTGTATAAGTCTCGTATAAAAATCATACACGATTTATTAGTAAGACCGCATATGATTTCGCTGAATAGTAAGTTCAATTATTTTCATCAGAAACTGAAAAAAGTAGACGACATAAAAACATTCATTCTTCCACATTCTCATATATTAATTTTCTCCTAATCTTCGATCTTCACACAACATTAAAAATGCCTGGCTAGACGGACACTTCTGCACACTAGGCGACTTTGCATGAGGTTTTGTGCAGAATCCATTTGTCAAGTGTGAGGCAAGCGGAATTAGTTTCCAGATGCTGTTGTGACACTGCCTATTATTTATTGCGACGTATTGTAAGTTATTAAATGCTTGGGATCACACACTCAACAAAGCAAACATGGCAGTAAATACGGGACTCTATCTGCTCAGGCAGACAGTTAAGATAGCTTACTTGTCCTTAACCTATAAAACATGTGTTAGTTTAACCATGGCCTTTCAAGATCCGGACGCCTCTTACATATAAATATTCCTGACACCTATTAGATATGCTATAATGTACAGAGTTAAGCATTTAAATTAATTACGAAGAACACCTACTATCTCTTCAATGAACTCTGATACCAAGTTACAAATTTAAAGCAAAATTAGTTTAACTCCTCAGTTTGAAGCTGTGTGAGTAGTTAGATTATTCGATGAATGTACGAGTACTTGGATAAATTAAGTTATAAAACATCCTACACGATGCTTAGTCCTGATTTTAATAAAATCTGTTTTATTACCTCTACTGCAGAGTCTCGTTTAACATCTAGAAGTAGTGAAGTGAAATATACTATCTTTATCTCAGTAAAATCAATGCGGCAGATATTGTTTTACAACACTATATAAATCTTCATTGTTACTGCCGCCCATACCATCCGAAGAAGTAACTGCTACCAATGTTTTAATGTCAGTACAGTAAACTGCGATACGAGAAGATGTAAAAGAAGCAGGCATGGTCACAGATGGCATGATACACCAAACTTTGACCTTGCACTCCGATCATGATAAAATGAGGCAAATATTTATATTTCGTACATGTATTCACCTCAGACGTGTATAGATACGGAATTAAAAAAATGGGTCGAGTCTTGGTAGCAGTCCTCCTCTATGTAGGCAACTAGCTTGGCAAGAATGTCCACAAGTAGCATACATTTAGGCGCTTTTGTTTACTGATCATGCGCAATGCGTTGTATCTGAAACTTAGTAAAATTAGGTGGTCCAAATTTTGTTTCTGCGTCTGTACACTTTATTTTGTGCTACAATAAGTAAAGGAATTTAATCTTGAAGTTAGCTAATGAATTAAGCTGAGGATAAATCTCGGGTGAAGAAACATTTATAAAAAAATATTTTAAGGTTTAATAGATGTTTGAATATAAAATTATGTTTTCTTAAATTTGAAAATATTACAATAGTGGTTGTCTCCGACTTATTTCGCCTTCATTAATTTCAACGTCATCCATAATTAATTAACTTAATTAAATTGATAAGATTAATTAAGTTGATATGTTAATTAAGTCGATATGTTAATTAAGTTGATATGTAAATAAATGAAGGTGATATGTAATTATTTAAGATAATATGTAATTAAGTTGATATGTAATTAATTAAGGTGATATGTAATTATTTAAGTTGATAATAGTTGGGTGTAATGGAAGTACTTATAAGTTAGGTTTACTTTTGCTTATTGTAGGCGTCAGAGACCGGAAATTTGGCAGAATGCCTTTTTAAATGTGTTAAATCTATCTTCATTTTGAAAATAAATCTGTAAGAATTATACTTTTATGATTGAAGCGTCATAGTTTTATGTTGCCCTTTTCTGCCTTTTTTAATATAAATGCCTAATTTACAAAGTAAATACTTTTTTTCCTTTATTTAATTATTTGATTTAATTATTTATCTATTATTTATTAATTTATTATTAAAAATTTCCTACAGGTATATTTTAATTTATTTCTATAACTACTACAATGAAAGTGACTTCACCGAATGTATAATATTGTCTTTCAGTCAGTTCATATTCTCTTTGCAACAATGAGTGCTGCCGTGCAAAAATGTATAATAGTAAGCGTTTTAATTATCGCTTGTATTTATTTGACAAGGCAACAATGGTGCGGTTCTAACGCTATTTTTAACGGTTATTTTTCTTTCAGTTTTCATTGCGACGTTGTTGTAGCTAGCTAAATATTTCATATCGCAATATATCAGTACAACAAACACAAAAATGCACTTTCCAAGGCTACTGGGAAGAAGATTTCTTTGCTTCCAACAGTAATTGCAACATCGAGTCGAAAATCTCAATTTGCATTCGACTTATGTAAAGCTTTTCTTGCTGCCGAAATCCCTATGTGGAAAGTGCAAGGTTGTGGATCTAGTGCAAGGTTTTTGTAACTGCCTTTTATTGCGTATTTTAGCTATTTATGATGCCTTTTTGCCTGCCTATTTTAATGATTCATAATGCCTAAACTTCTGGTCTCTGGTAGGCGTTGTTATAACATAGTTTTTATTTATAGTCCTGGGTTTATTGCATCTATTTATTTATAGTTAGAAGCAAATTTACGTTTATTTTATTTTTTATTGCCGTAATTATTGTAAATTTTATTAATTAATTATTGTAATGGTATTATTGTATAGTATATGTCACTGTCACCGGGTGTATACCCAATTGTAGTGTTGATAAATACATATATATTTCAATTGTTACAGGTTGACCGTAGATGCACCAGATGTAGTGCCGTGATTTGCATATAGTTGACATGTCTGAAGGAGCGGCATAAGTCCCAGGGGGACTGAGAGGCTTTCATAGCAGACAGAGTCGTACCTGACTGCTGTGTGGCTGAATCGACAAATGGCACCAAATAGTGAATTACGATAGCTACAATAACGCGATCTTCAGGTCAATATGGGATGCGAAAAAATTGCATCGATCTAAGGAGGCTGCAGATTTTCCAGAGGGACGGAGGAGCGTTCTTGGTTGACAGCGAGCACTCCGTCGAACCTGGATTTTGTGACTGATCTATAGATGGCATCAAACAGTGAATCAAGATACGTACAGGAATGCGGTCATGAGAACTTCAACAACCATTTTCAAAATATAATAAAGACGTCGACACAATAAGCTTTATACTTCGATGCAAGCCTAGGGTCCTCCTAGATAACATATGAAATGAGGAGCAGGGAGAGAATGTTGACGGGATTGAAGAGGAAAATGGGAGTACGATGAGAAAAATCCTCTACAACCTCCGCTTTGTCCACTATAAATTTCGTCAAGACATGACCAAGGATCGATGACCAGCGCACTAACGCTGAGCTACAGATGCAGCTGTGTACGATCCCCTGGGATGAGATGGTAGAACTCAAGGGTAGGCATTAGCTCGAAATATATTAAGCAGTGTCCTAATAGTCGCCGCATCCTACGGACGAGTCCCATTTAGCCTACTAGCCAATCTTGCCAATATTACGATCCCGGCGGATCCTACAACATCATGTAACGGAGTTTTATGGAATATCCATACCTGTTCTGTACACACAGTAAATCTGTCTAAAAGGAACAATAATTACAGCTTCTCTTTCATATTTATTATTTTTCAAAAGTTTTCTAGCCTGACTCACTCGATAGAATCTCTTGACTTGTACGATTCTTGTAGTCCTGTTGCAATATCGTAGTATTTTTTAAATAACTTAACTGTTAACTTTAAGTTATGTACTACTTGCTCGCCGTAACCCGTAGCCCTTTAACCTTTCTACTGCGCAACCAACGACTTTTGCCAACACTTCACTTCTGAATTATTGTACTGTTTTACTCTAATGACAATTGTTAATGACACTAGACGTATATATGTAAAATATCACAGCAGGAGAAAATTAAATTTGATTTAAATAACAAATAATTACGTGTTAATGTATTCTACTGCATATCGTAAATCGGGTTTAAAAATTATAAATATTCTTGTTGACTATTATGGTCACTGTATTTTATTTTATTGTATTTTTCTTTCCTTGTAAACCACGTTGAATCGTACAAAAATAATTGTGTTTGAATTTTAAAGATGTAGAAACACAACAATATATGTGGCATTGTCTTAGGAAAGAGTAGTCTCCACATGGTAAAGCGTAGCTTTAACTGTCACTGATAATTTTATTGACCTGGAATAAAATATCGCTTCACAAAAAGCCTCATTTAGATCTGAAAGAAAAACACTATATCTACGCATGTTTGAATACAAGACAAGACTTCCAAGGTAATCAGGTTGAAATCCGTTTATTTTCTTATTTGAGTCATCTTATTAAGAAAGACAATGCCAGAAAAACGTGGCGATAATTCATTGATCTGAATATTATTCCTGTAGCAGTTTTCAATTGCTTCACTTTCATTTGGTGAATCTTGTATTGCCTATAATCTCGACTATTATAATATAAACTTTATTTTTATTTTATTATTTTTTGTTGCTTCTTCAGTTACTAATATTTTCTACGCAACCCGACATAAGCTATATTAAAGACTTTTTTAGCCCTGCGGTGGATGAGTTGTATAGAACAGTGTTTGTCAAACTATATAACCGCGAGACCCTGTAATACTTAGCGACAGCCTTGCAGAATAATAATATTATTATTTTTGTATTATTATTAATGTATTGAGGGATTGACTCGCAAGTCAAGAAATGCCGGCCGCTCTCCTAGACAGTCGCGATCTCCAGTTCGAAAAATGCTGGCCTTGACTATCAGCCTATCACATACATACATAGGACCGTGACATAAATAGTAAAACATTAAATAATATTGTTCATACATTAGGGAAAGCAAAATTCTCAAATGAACATCTATTACACAGTCCAAGAAATTTGTTCGTAAAATGGCGCGATTTTTCTTGTAAGAATATTTAAAAAACAGAACTTATCTCATGACACCTGTTACCAAAATATAAACCATTTGAAAGGCACGATAATCCAGGCATGCTTTCAGATTTAACATTTCCAATTGGTGAACGTAAAAAGAGAGTCCTACGATCTTTTAGGACTTTAGATTATTGCTTGCCTGTGAAGATGCCTTATTTTAGAACGATATTTAATTACTAATATTTTTTTAATGTTTTTGATTTGTTGGATATTATTTTTCTTTCATAATGATTTCATTAATTTTACTGGTATGTCATTTATTTCTATCCATTTTAATTAATTTTACTGATTTCAGGTAGCATTGAGTTATTTCTATCACGACCCCACGTAACAGTGTGAAAATCTATGTCGAATACAACAGAAATATAAAAATGAAATTGAATATAGAAGAAACAAATATGAAATGTTAAATAAAGAAAATGAAGTTCGCTCGGTTGCGGGTCCGATTCCTGCATGGGTTGATTCCTGAGTTGGGTTCTTTCCCAGGTTTTTCCCAAACCGTAAAGCGAATGTCAGGTAATCTATGACGAATCCTCGGCCTCATCTCACCAAATATAGGGTGACCAGATTCACATCGAAAAAAAGAGAACACAGAACTTCAAAAAGGAGGACATTGTTCGAAAAAAGAGAACAGGAAATATGTACTTAGATTTAGGCTTAGGCCTATATTATACTTCAAATTACGTCAATATCTATTTTATGACAAAATATTTACAGTACAGATTTAGGCTTGTATCATACTTAAAAGTATGTTAATATTACTTAATTATTACAAAATAATTATGAAAACAATAATAATTATTACACTGTTAGCTACATATGAAAGTCAAGAGAATTATAAATTAATGCGGACAGAATTCAGATTTACATTCGCACCTCGATCTCTCGATTTACTAGCTACCTGTGAGCAAAGACCATAAAAGGGGGGGGGGAGCACAGAGAGTTATTATGATCGTTGGCAAAGAATATATTCCGTTGATGCTGCTATCACCTACCGGCAAGTTACTTGAAAAAGGCGTCAAATCAGATAATTTCAATATATCAGACATACATGTAACGAAAAGGACATTTCTTGATTTCTTTAAAATCACCCCGGACGCCGGACAAAGGCATAAAAAGGAGGACATGACCGGATAAAAGAGGACGTCTGGTCACCCTAACCAAATACCATCTCGTTATCGCCAATTCTGTCGACGATAAATAATCTACTAATTTACACAGCGTAGTTAAATAACCAACTAAAAAAATGAAGTTATATTTTAAAAGAATTTATTTAAATTAATTTCTCTCAATATATTAAGTAAATAAAATAACCATTACAGCCAGCGCCAGTATTTTTGGCGCATGTCATTGAGTACAATGCTCGGTCAGTGAGCATTTTCTGCCAGTGCAGCTGAGAATGGTACCACCGAAATACACGTCACGTCACGTCACCAATCTGCCAATCATAGTTGTCAGTCTAATTGCCCACTGACTGCGGCAAAGGCAAGACACTCGCATTTTGCGTTTCTGGGGTGTGTCCTTGAGTAAGGTGCCCAGTCAGTGGCATTTGTTGCCATCTCCTAAACACAAGTCACGTCAGCAATCTGTCAATCACAGTCGCAGGCTTTCTCGTCCACAGACTTCGGCAAAGATAATATACTTGCTCTTAACATTTCCATTACTTATTTCACACGCCAAAAACGGTGGATTTGGTTATACTTCATTTCGATCTATTTTTTGGCACTTAAACATTTCTCCTTATAAAATCTTCCCATGAAATATATACAGAAGATAGTATTTACAAATAATTGATCACCCATGTTAAATCTCTCTGTATTATACGCAGTACAATATCACAGTCTAGTATATACAGTCGCGAAGCTCAATACGTAGTAAATATGCAAACATTAGATAGTTGCTCACCACTAGGATCGCTAATATCGCCTCATTACAGGCAATGCAAAATAGTACTAGCACAGTCTATTGTTTCTAGCACCCTCAAAACTCAAGCTTCGTGATTGTATATAGTAGACTGTGATAATATTATGATATTGCATACCTTATATTTACAAATAATTTTAGATGTAAAATGAACGCAGAAATGAAAAAAGTATATCAAGAAAAAGACTGAAAAACAAATTTTAGGAGAAAAGACTTACTGGTAGACCACAAATCCGATAGGTAGAGTCTATCACATTAAGGAGAACTCGGAGAAATGAGAAGATATGACCGAGAGAAGAAACAAAGAAATACAGACTAAAGTTAAGGAAGAATTCTAATTGACCCTCTAATCAGAAAACTTGATAATATAATCAATATTCTCCATAATTACTTCATAATAATTTCCTAATAGGACATTTCGATTACACAACGCTACTAACATCCGGCTGAAAGTCAAGTTGTTTGTGGCCATCTCTAGCTTCGAACAATGGGAAGATTCCTACATCCCGTCTACACTTTATTGGCTTTGATCTTCCTTGTCTTCAGTGTTCTTATTGTGTATTTTTGTTTTTTTAAGTAGAACATCAAGCAACCTAGAGTCATGGGAAGTTATCATGACCATAAAAATGTCATGGACTCGTAAATATGAAGCCCCAAGCTACAACGACATCTATATCCTCAATACCGCTGAAAATATAGAGCCACGAAGATCTTGTAGACACGCAGGTGTTTCTGAGATACTTGTTCTTGGGAAGCACTGCCTACTCTACTTCGAGGAAGGAAACTAGATTAAATTTTCACAGAAATGTAAGTTTGCATCTAAATCCAATATTTTATAGTGAGAGATTTATTTCTTATTAAATAAAACGGTGATTTCGGTCTTAAACCTATCACTACTTGGGGGGATATTTCGTGAACTAAGCCTAAGGCATTTTGTTATGTTATGTTTAACCCTTAAATTCGCAAAGTATCCTATAGGATATAACAGATTAATAGGTTATTATGCTATAATTTTAATATAACAATAGAAAAAAATTGGTAGGTAAATTAAATTTTCACAATACTATAATATTATACGATATATAAAATATGAACGTTGCGATAGTTGTTTTCTTTACAATCCGACACGGTTTAATGAACTAGTGTGAGAAATGAAGTTCTGCCAATTTAAGGGTAATGACGATAAAATTTTGGTATCTCAAATCGGCCAAATTTTTATCTCCATTACTGGTGATCGTCGCTGCACTACTTATTTGCGTCAACGTTTAAGTATTGCAATTCAACGCGGAAATGCAATGAGCGTTTTGGGTACTCTTCCCGAGTCTAACCCTTTGGATGAACTCTTTCTCTTGTAAAATTTATTTAGTATTCCGTATGTAAATATTTGTATTTAGTTTTATACGAGTATACTGTATTGTTCAAATTGTTTCAAATTTTTAGGAAATCTGTAGCCATTGAAACTGTAAAGAATGACCTACTTTAATGGAGATATAAGCATAATTTCATAAATTTTAAGTAAATAATATTAGTATTTATAATATAATCTGTTTATTTAAGGGTTAATATAAAACTTTTGTTACATTTTTTTCCCTTTGCTTACACGTAGGCCTATCACATATCAGCATTACCAAAATATAAACAGGCTTGGTATCCATATTTGTCTCACAAAGATTTCTGCGACAAACAGTGAATACTTTCGTGTATGCAGAAAAGTCCTTCTCACTGTTCACATTAGATGTAGGAAACCACACTCCCTGCAATTAATTCACACCAAATTCACTGTGAGGAAACTGAGTATGTGAGCTCCAAGCCTGTTGGCCACTTGTCTCACCCCGGGTTACATTGCTCCACGGAAGGGGCTCTAGAAATTTTTGAAGTGAAAAGGCCGAAAATGGACGTAACCTCTTACGTACCACATACGGGGGGGGGGTATTTTCTCGAAAAATTGACTGCAGAACGGAGAAATAAATGGCGGAAGATGTAAGCCTGCACATTGAAAGGAACTTTGACCTTTCGCAGTGCAAGTGAAATCGAGAATACTCGCTGGTGTAACAGATTGTTACGTTCGATAGCTAACAATAAGGCAAGTCAAGGCCGCCAGAAGAAATGTCGCGAGTTCTACGTCTGCAAATTGGAAGGTTTTCTGTCCTTTCGCAATGCGACTAGAGACGAGTAACCTCGCTCATGTAGCGGGTAGTATATGGAAGCTGAGCCAGGGCATTTATGTAGAGGATTTAAGTCGCAAAATTTCAGCAACTTTATAGCAAAGAGCATATAGGTCAGTGGCCCATTTCTTTTACAGCTTATCCCGGCATTTGTCTTAGCGCCTTAGGAAAACCACAAAAATCCTTAGGCAGGATGAAATAAAGCTTCGATTGTATTCCAAGATTAATAAGAAAACAAATTGGCGTATGAACATAAGTGACAAAAAATGGACACATGTATAATTTACCTATGCTGCGTATAATTACGTCGAACTGCGTATGGGTGGAGCGAGAAACGAAACGAGAAGATCAAGAAGAATAGAAAGATAACGGGAAAAAGAAGTGAACAAGAGAAATACAAAAAACAAGAGGAAGTCAAGAAGAACAAGGTGAAGAGAAGGAAAATCCAAGGAGAACAAGGAGTGTATAAGGAGAAAAAAGGGAGACCAAGGAAAACAAGGTGAAGCTAAGGAAAATAAGATGAAGCCTAAGACAACAAAGAGAATAAGGTGAACGCTAGGAGAACAAGGGGGATACAATCAGAACAAGGGAAACACAAAGGGAACAAGGAAAATAGCAGGAGGAAAACAAGGAGAACATTGTTAACACATGGAAAACCAGGATTATCAAGGATATTGAAGCCGCATAGTTTGTGGCATTTAAATTCGCACCCTCAAAGAGAATTTATATTAAGAGGGGAATATCTGGTATCTTAGTGAAAGGAGAGGTAGCCTATAGTACAGAACTGATATAGGTGCATATTTTTAAGAAAGGCAAAGAGAGAAGAAATCTGGTACTAGGTTCAGAGAAAATATGAATTCCGGCCAAAATTAGAACTGCACATTAACAAATTGCTTTCGAAAGTGGAGAGAAAACCAGGAAGAACTTGTCATCTACGCCAGTCTCCTGAAAATAATGATAAGGAAGACAAAAAAGCTGAAAATAACAGAAATAGTGAAGGGATGAAGGAAGAAAAGGAAAAGGTTTTAGAATGTGACCATTTACTTCTGATAGAGTAAACCAGCCAAATATGGGCCCCGTCCTAATATGGGCCCCCATCTTATTCGACTTGATTGGTGCTGCCATCTTTTTGTTCACATCAGAACTCCTTCAACAAGAAGCAAACAGTGTCATTCTATGTTGAGAGCGCGCGAAACCAACAGTTCTGGCTTCTACAATAAATTATAAATTTAGTACGTTTGGAACATTTTCCAGTGTTAGACTTCACTACACATAACTATCTTGAGGTAAGATATATTTATATATAACTTAGTATTTCTCATAGTACAGTATTTACACAATAAAACCTACATATTTCACAAGAAATTCAGACGCATGATTCTCGTAGAAAAATGGCGATATCTTGAACGTTCTACCTGCCTTTTATGGGCCCCTTGCTGCAGTGAGGGGCCCATAATAGGAAGGGTCTTCATTGTGAACTCCTATGCCTCTAAATATATTAGTGGTTAAGAATAAGCTTATCCACGCAATTACCGTTGTGAATGATATCTGTCGGATTACCACTCTGTGGTTCGCAACCCACATTCAACTTATGTAACTTTTATGAGGTTATATAACAGATAAGTTCTACAGGAAAGCACATTATATTTAGTATTTAAAGGCTTATTTTGCGTAACTCTTGTATTCTGTGTAAGTGAAAGATGAAATAGGTTTAGTTTAACTATAAAGCTTTATTTGAAATATATTACATTAAACGATATCTATCTCGCAGATGTCTGCGTCGAAGCCACAGCGTAAAAAGTGGAATGAGGACGCTATGGTCAACGCCATTTCTGCAGTGAGAAAGAAAGAAATGGGATTAAAAAAGCAGCTAAAACACATAATGTCCCGAGATCGACACTACAAAGGTATGTGAATAACATCTCTCTTGATCCCAAAGAGGTTGTTGCAACTACCTTGGGAAGAAACACTATTCTGTCGAAGGAAATTGAGGATAGTCTGTTCCAGTATTGTATTGACATGGATAGGAGGTACTTTGGTTTAACGGCAGCTGATGTTCGTCGCTTGGCTTACCAGTTAGCCATAAGAAACGGTATCCCCCATCCATTTTCCAATGATAAAGCAGCAGCCGGTGAAAAGTGGTTGAAGGGGTTTTTCAAGAGACATCGCAATCTCTCTATGAGATCGCCACAGGGGATTTCTGCTGCTAGAGTGAAGGCGTTCACCCCAGACAATGTGACTAATTTTTTTTCCATCCTCGAGCCAGAAATGGTAAAAATTAACCATTCGCCTTGCAAACTTTACAACGTTGACGAAACAGGCATTACCATAGTACAGGGCAAACACCAAAAAGTGGTAAGCTACAAAGGAAAAAAACAAGTAGCTGCTCTAACATCTGCAGAAAGGGGAAACTTATGCACTGTGATAACATGCATGAATGCGGCGGGAACATT
Source organism: Periplaneta americana (assembly GCF_040183065.1). Classification (NCBI taxonomy): domain Eukaryota; kingdom Metazoa; phylum Arthropoda; class Insecta; order Blattodea; family Blattidae; genus Periplaneta; species Periplaneta americana. The sequence goes on from NC_091121.1 coordinate 72,661,284, forward strand.
TGTTCCACCGATGTTAATTTTTCCAAGGAAGAACATGAAGCCTGAGTTAATGGATGGGGCACCACCAGGCTCAGTCTCAGCTTGTCACCCTTCTGGGTGGATACAACAACATATATTCACCCAGTGGTTTCAACACTTTCTAAATTGTGTGAAACCTACTAAAGATGACCCAGCTGTATTAGTGTTCGATGGGCATTATTCCCATACAAAGAACGTAGATGTCATCGACATGGCAAGAGACAACCATGTTTCGTTGATCTGCCTTCCTCCGCACTCAACACACAAGATGCAGCCACTTGATGTGGCCTTCATGAGGCCTTTTAAGATCTACTACACACAGGAAATCGACACATGGCTGAAAAATCATCCCGGACGTGTGGTAACACACTATCAGGTGGCTGCATTGATGGGGAAGGCTTATCTGCGGGCTGCTTCTGCGGAAACTGCTGTAAACGGTTTCAGAAAGACTGGTTTATGTCCTATAAACAAAAACATCTTTCGAGATCATGAATTCTCCATTCATGGTCTAAACAATGAAGTTGTGGAGGAAGAAGTTCCTGCTCAGAATGCCGCTGAATCGCCGCCAACATTGGTCCTTCCTACGGACATTAGTCCACTTCCCACCTTCCAGAAGAAACGGGAAACAAACGGGAGACCGTCAAGACAAGGCACATCAGCCCTCGTCAGCGGTTCTCCGTACAGGAACCAGCTGAAGAACACAAAATCTAATAGGTCTACCTCTCAACATGCAGCAAAACACTCTGCGAAAAGAAAGTTAATAATGACTGAGAAGGCTACGACAAAAAGACCTGCACGCAAGAAGACTGTAAGTCCCGATTCAACTGACTCAGAATCTGACGTTGACGACCCCATATTCATCGACACTGACGATGACAAGGACCCAGACTCTGACAGTGGTGACGATGCTGAATGTTGCTATTGCGGTGGACTCTTTTCCGAGGACAAAAGTGGCGAACAGTGGGTTCAGTGTACTCAGTGCAAAATGTGGTGTCATTCTGATTGTACAAATAATTCAAGAGAAGTTAATTTCATTTGTGATAAATGCCTGAACGGCTAATCAGTCCTTAGAATAATTATATCCTTCATTTTGTAAGAGTTTTTGTAGGGGCCCATATTAGGACACATGGCTTCCTAATATGGGCCACTGTGTATTTTCAAATAAAGTGTTACATTTGTAGTGACCCTGAATATATATTGGTTTTTATAGTCTTATCATGTGGAGAAAAGGATATAGAAGGGATTTAGGCATTTTTACTATCTAGAAAAATCGTAAACCGGAAATATCTCTATTTAAAAAAAGGGGCCCATATTTAGCATGTTTCCTCTACCTGTTAATATAGTATTATTTAAACTGTACTTCTAGTAGTAAAAGTATTTTGCCTAAGAAGTTAAAATCTATTAAGGTTTGTTTACAATTCCAAAAGTAACCACATCCACTTTATTGTGTTCCATATTCCAGTATACATAGTTCTAAAAGTTATTATATCTGTAATAAAACTTATTTTTCCTTATCATTTTTAATGAAATTATGTCCATTCTATTGATATGGGAAAAAGAGTTCCTTATTTGGAACATTAACAACAATATATCCTGTAAAGCACTGAATATTTTACCAGAAAACGTTTTTTAAAATCCTGAAAAAAATGCAGAATTGAATTTAGTAGGTATTGGAATAACTGCCTGAATAATTTATGATGCGATCGACAATATTTTATTGGAAGCATCTCAGAGCCAGGCAAAATAAAGGCAAAAGACGGAATGCGCTGAAAACGAGGTACGACATTTACGTAAAGCCTTGGTTTTTCTGAACCGACGCATGCGAGATGTGAGGTCCGCCTCGCATCTCGTATGTGTCGGTTCAGAAAAACCAAGGCTTAAGACTCCAGTTTGCATGGCATCAGGAATGATGTTGCCGTACTACAGGAATAAGGTATACTTTTGGTAGTTTAAGCTCTGTTTTCATTTACTGCTTATTTTTCGTACATTATTTCAAGATTTGATTGACAAGTAAGTCTCGAGTATTAACGAAATACTTTCAGTATTTGAAGAGGACTGCTGTACAATAGTATATTACGAGACAAGGTTGGGAAATGCTTTTTACAAAATCAAGAAAAAGTCTGAAAAACGAGCAGAGCAAGTCTTTCAATTTCCGAGATTTTGTAATGCACTTCACAAACGTGTATTGTACAACATTTTTTGCACGATCATATTTCTAAAATTGCAAATACAATATATTTTCCATTAAAAATTCAGAGCAATATTATTCCAAAACCTTCGCAAAACCACAATATAACGGTAACTAAGTAACAATAAGTGCACTGTAATGGGTCTATTTCAGTATAGTTTTATGTTTTGAAGAATGATATCCCCAGCAACAAGTTTCTGTGTGGAAATTCTAACTTTCAAGGCCTAAAGCAGTAGCTGTAAATACAGCAGAAAAACACGATTGTGCAAAAACAAATAAATGACATCACCAATTCTTTGAAACAAGGATACTAGACATACTGTGAAGTTTCGTATGAAATATTTTTCAATATTGAAATAAGCTCTCTGGTCCACGTACAAGAAAGGAAATAGTCACTAGTGTAGCTCATATGATAGCGCATTTGCCTGGTGATCTGGAGTTGCAATCGGGCGCGGGTTCGATTTCCGCTTCAGCTGATTACCTGGTTCGGTTTTTTCTAAGTTTTTCCCAATCGTAAGGCGGATGTCAGGTAATCTCTGGCGAATCCTCGGCCTCATCTCGCAAAATATCATCTCTCTATCACAAATTCTATTGACGCTAAATAACCTAGTATTTGATACAGCGTCGTTAAATTAACAAGTAAAAAAAATCTCTGCGACTGAAGAGAAGATAAAGAAAAGGTTGATAAAACAACTAAATGAAAGTAGATAGGATTAATCTTTCACTAGTATTTCTTTACCTTTTCTCCAATCAACACGCAAGCAAGGCAATAAACTGTGCAACAGGGTTACAAATATTTGTACTTGACTGTAACTCTCCGCCCGGGGGTTCACTTAGTGGTCATACCAGAATCTAGATACATCAATCATTCTGCCAACGAAGAGCAATTTTTTAAATGGCTCTAGTGATTAAAAGAGAAAGAATTGCTACAAGTGGATAGATCAAGAATGATGTTGGAGTGCAGCTGTATTTACGTTACCTGGACAACGAACTGCTTCTCTTTTTGTTGATGGATGTACTGAGACATGATTTATCTCAACGCTCGTATTCTCTCCTGACTAAACCTCAACGGTAATAAATTATATGTATCACCAGCTCGGTCACGTGACATCCCTGCTGCAGACGAGATCTATTGGCAATAGAATTTCATTAGGTTTGTAATGAGCCATTTTGTATCCCTCCCTCTAGGCGAAGCGCTTAAATTTGTACGTGGAACCTTTGTTCTTGATTGATAGGTTATTTAAAGGCGTTATGCCATCAGTGCAGGCTATTAGCTCCGTTTACATTGATGATAATAAGCGAACAATTGAGATTATGCCGCCCTGAGTGACAGGTCAAATAAGAGCGCACGCATTCAAACGGAGCTGATTTCAGGCAACGTTTAACTTAACTAATTAGCTTTTTAAAGGTTCCAGCAACTACAGCTATTCAACTATCACGCTTCCAATTCCCTCTTTATAACCTCATTTTATTAAAGATAAAATAAGAATTATGATGCTGTAAAACTAAATTTCTTTATCTTTATAGACCACCAGCATAGCTCGGGCGGTAGTGCGTTTTCCTGCTGACCAGAGGCTGCGCTCGGACGTGGATTCGAACCCCGCTTGGGTTCATATTAGACCTCGGATTTTTAAGCCCTTAAAAATTAACTTTCAGGCACCTAAAATAGCCTCTAACATTATCAAAATAGGCGCTGAAAATGCTGTTTTAGGCACCTAAAATGTGTTTCTATCCACTCAAATTAGAATAAAGTTAAAAATGCTATTAATTAGTGAGTACTAAGGTATTACCACAGTCTAGTATGTATTTACAGTCATGAAGGTCAATACGTAGGGAATATGCATCCATAGGTAGTTGCTAACCACTAGGATCGCTACTACTGCCTCATCACAGGCAATGCTAAATAGTACCGGCACAGTCTATTGTTCCTATTACCCTCATTTTATTGTGTATTGTTTATATTGTATATACCACTGCCACCGGGTGCTTGCCCACTTGCAGTGTAAATAAATACATACATACAACAACTCAAGCTTCGTGACTGTACCTATATTAGACAGTGGTATTACGGTACACAGTGACAAAACAGTAAAAAATAATGTTTGTGATTAGAAACTTTATTTTTGTGAAGTCTTAAATCATGAATAATTATTAATGAACTCATCGGCCTCATTGCTCTATGAATGCTCATACAGAAATGTTAATTTTCCAATTTAATTAATTCACGAATGAATTTTCAATTAACACATTAGTTAATTGGCATTGAAATTCAAAAAAACATTTTTCTCTAAATTTTCCGTTTTTAAACTTTGCCTTTGCCCTGTTATCTAGTCAATAGTGTATTTTTTTTGCTCCTATTTTTAGATTATTTTTGGTTTTGTAGGTTTGATTTGTTATTCTTATTTTAAGTTGAAAAAGATATTCCTAATTACAGTGAAACCTCTCATTTACAGACATCGAAGGAACATAACAATCTGTCCGCATCTGGGAGGTGTCCTTTATTGGGAGGGAGGCTCCCCAATCTAACAGTAAATTTATAATATGCATTATGTATCCCTTCACGCTTTAAATGAAGTATATTACTGTAGTTTAATTCTAAATATAGTATACTACTGTAAATTCTTTGCAACTTTGAATTACAGTAGATAAGACCGACAAAGGAAAATACAGTACTGTACCATGAAATTTTATTCTAGGTCTACAGTTATGCAGTACTGTAATTTACAGTTTTCAACTTAACCTTTACGTTCAGGTGCCATGTGTCTCAAACAGAACAACTGATTGAAGTGCAGAGAATAATCCTACTAACCCTATCATGTGTCGAATACAATTTCACGATCGTGGAAACCTTGGACCCATCAGACAGGTCAAATTTTATGACTTTGTTTATCCGCCCACTTCCAGCTAACAAGGAGTAGCCGACTGGGCTAGTGGTAGCCTACGAGACCCTTATTGTCTTCTTTCATATTAAGGAATTTCTGTACAGTTCTCAAAACTAAATTTTCCATTTTTGTAACACATTAGGGCCCGGTTGCAGAAACACAGATCAAAATATGATTGGCAATCAAGGAGGGTTTCATTGGCCATCAGTTCTACATCTGTTGCAGAAAGAACAATCAGTGTTTGATCGGAGATCAGTCTTCCATCAGATTTGATCAACAGATTTTTGCTGGTTAAGTCACTGATCATCGATCAAGTAGGCTATTTATGTTGTTCTGTTTATAATGCAGTCACTGTAATGTATATAGTAAATAGTTATAGCTAACAATATTGTTTTCGACATAATGGATTCTTCTGATGAAGAATGAAAAAAATATTATTAAGAAGAAGGCGTTTCCGTGAGAGACATGAATTGTTTTTATGTATAATAACAGAGAATTTGAGCAAAGATTTAGGTTAAGTAAGGATTCGTGTGTTTTGTTACTTTCAAAAATTGAAACAAATATATGCAGACAGACAAATCGAAACCTTTCACTTTCTCCAATGAACCAAGTTCTAATAATGCTGATATTTTATGCTGTTGGAATTTTTCAGGCGGTCTCATAAATCCCCAAACTTCAAACAGGGAACGATTTGAAATCCAGAGAGAATTTTAAGCCATGTCAGGATTTCCAAGAGTAGCCTAATATTGGTTGTATAGACTGCTCACATCCCCATCCAATCACCTGGTTGAAATGATGCCGAACTTTATCGGAGTAGAAAAGGTTTCTTTTCTGTGAATATACAGGCAATATGTAGTCTACACCATCACTGCAATTCTGCAATGTTGTGGCCCGTTGGCAGGGTTCTACACATGACAACACAACACAGTATTTTTAATGAGTAGGTTACGAGCTCCATTTGTAAACAGAGAGATGAGAAATGGAATTATTTTGGGTTATGGAGGCTATGCATATTCCAATTTCTTGTCGACTCTCCTAGCAAATCCCACAACAGAAGCCCCCTCACGTTTTTTTTTTTTTTTTTTTTGTGTTTGCTTCATTTTTTTTTTTTTTTTTTTTTCACTATATTGTAGTCTATATACAAATAGAATCCGCCTGTTTCCTTTCTACAAAAAGCAACGAAACAGCAAAACATTCACTTGTTTTCCTAGTCACCGCCCACTTGATGCATTCGTTTCCCTACTTTTAAAGAGCATCAAATTGGCTGTGGTTGCTAAATAGCGCTGTTGTCAAATGTATTTCTTTCTCAAATCAGCAATTAGTAAATTGAGACAAGTTGATTGGAGATTCACGTTTGTGCAACGCAATGAACAATCAAATAAATCAGACATCAACTGATTGGCGATCAGGGACTGATTTGACTTGCCTTTCTGCAACCGGGCCTAGGTCTTAAAAACCAAGTTCTGTCCGCAGTTAGGAAGTAAAGCAAGCTTTAGGACTGTGAAACACCTGTCCGTGTCCGTGTCTGAGTGTGTCCGTAAACGAGAGTTAAATTTATCATTATTTCTATATTATTTCAACTGGGACAAAAATCTGTCCGTATTTGAGGAGTGTCCATATCTTGGGGGTGTCCGTATCTTGGGGGTGCCCGTAAGGAGAGGTTTCACTGTATACCTATTTGATGGGTACATATTTAAATCTAGCAACATTTGACATGCTGATTTCTTTAGGAAGTACATCCTCACCATTCATCACATTCCTACTGCCACCTCAAGTGCTCAAAAAAGCCAGTCACTTTTTACGAATTTCTCTATTCGTACAACCATAAGTATTACCAGGTCTTTGAACCAAACCCACCTCATAATATTCAAAGTTTTCTCATTCATTGATATACAAAACATTAAAAATGTATATTAACAAAATAAAAATAAGCATTTTTAGGCTCCATAACCTTAAAATAAAGGTGCATTTCTTACCCTCGCACTTAGAATATTTCCCAGAAAATCTAGGCAGTTTAAGTGAAGAGCAAGGTGATAGAGTTCACCAAGATATAAAGGAAATGGAAAAGAGATGTCAAGAAAATGGACTAAGAATATGATGGCGGATTTCTGTTGGATGCTGATAATGGACGGTTCCACCAGCGAATGCAACTATACGAGGCACTCTAAACGGCAGTAATTCAATCCATAAACAAAAGGTAATCATTTATATTGTTAACAGGATTATTTTATTATGTATTTTGTTACTGTTACTTGCATATTATATTTTGTTCGTAACACACCTTTTAAAGTTTTAAAATTACGTCTAATTCTCATAATTTTGTTACATTTTCGACATAATTTTCGCCTTTTATAAAAAAAAATTCTGACTTCATAGAGAAAAACCGAGGAAATTTTCGGATTCAACACGCAAATTTGATCGTAGGAGACCTATTAGTTTGAAATCATCAGACGAAATTAAAAAAAAAAATGCAGACTGGTGTAATTTTATTCAACGGAGACATCTACAAACTTAATTGTAAAAATTTCGAGAAAAAAAAAACATATATTGGTCAGACCAGACGAAATTTCAGGGCTAGAGACAGTAAGCATGTTGCTGACTTCCGAAATAATAGAAAAAAAACTTTCCATTTAATAGAAGAGGCCACGGACTAACCAGCATCAATGAAACATTCAGAATTTTATAAGTAATTACATAGGACCCATTTCACTAGCTCCTAACTGAGAAATTGTCCGGAGCCCTCTAGTACCGACAAGTTTCTTAAAGTAACATAAATCGATGACACTGGATATCTATCATTATTTTCTTTCAAAAGAAAACCATGTTAAGATTTTTATCGTCTTCATAAATTCGTCTAGAACGACGACGATTGCTATTTGTAGAGGTACTCAAAATCATACTTCCAAAATTGAGAACAAAATTTGGAGAATTTCACACATCTTAAAAGAAAAATCACTTATTTTGCTCCAATGTTTTGCGAGTCATTTCAATATGAAATCTCGGACAGCTTTATTTTTTCTACGGCTCTGTATAAAGAACTGCATTACGATTGTAAAAAATATCAGTTTCCGATACATACAGTAATAAACAAGCGGAAGTTGTAACATTAAATCAGTTGTATCGTTCATAGAATTACACTTTTAAATATTTTATTTTAGTTCACCATTAAAGTATTTTTACATAGTGAAGACAATAATCAATATTACCCAACACACGTACTATACAAGTGTAAAGCGTCAAGGTCAAATTCTGATCGTGTTATATTCACATGTTAGTTCGCATATTACAATCTTTCCAAGGTTTAACACGTATTTAATTTTTTATTGAGGCGCAACTGCCCAGCGTGCCCATGCGTTAAGGCAGCACTGCCTATAAGTATATCATATAACCAAGGAGAACAGTTCATTGCAATACAGCCCTAATGTTGGAATACAATTCAACTGCCAGAAGAAATACTGGAAGATACTTCAACGCGAGAATGACCAAATTATCTGCTATAGACGTGAAAACCTACGGCTTAAAGAATAATGATAGATATGTTTTATTACACTAAGGCAGCTTACTTAACATTTCTACAGAAAAATGCTAGAAACTAGTGTACATAACACATTTAAAGTATGAAGACAACAAACTGCAGTAGCCTGTAATAATTAAATTCTATTCAAAAGGAAGAGTCAGCTGGAATACCCAAATAAGAGACATATAGACCAATTTTCAACTTTACTCAAAATGGACTCGGAATGGATTAAAATGGAACTGATCATTCTAGTGACAGTAATGATGATGATAACAGTGGTGATTATTATTATTATTATTATTACTATTACTAGAGAAGAATGAAGCGTGTGAAATGGACAGACAGAATAAGAAATGAAGCTGTGTTGGAAAGAGTGGATGAAGAAAGAATGATGCTGAAACTGATCAAAAAGATAAAAAAAGAATTGGTTGGGTCATTGGCTGAAAAGAAACTTCCTTCTGAAGGATGCACTGGAAGGAATGGTGAACGGAAGAAGAGTTCAGAGCAGAAGAAAATATCAGATAGACGACATTAAGGTATATGGATTAGCCAACATGCGGAGACTTAGAGGAAGGGAGAAAATAGGAAAGATTTGAGAATGCTGGGTTTGCAGTGAAAGACCTGCCCTGGGTCAGAATACTTATTTATGTAGGCCCATGTATAGTATTATTATTATTATTATTATTATTATTATTATTATTATTATTATTATTATTATTATTATTATTATTACTCCTATTAGAGAAGAATGGAGCGTGTGAAATGGACAGACTGAATAAGAAATGAAGCTGCGTTGAAAAGAATGGATGAAGAAAGAATGAAGCTGAAACTGATCAGAAAGAGGTAAAGGAATTGGTTAGGTCACTGGCTGAGAAGAAACTGCCTTCTGAATGATGCACTGGAAGTAATGGTGAACAGGAGAAGAGTTCAGAGCAGAAGAAGATATCAGATAGACGACATTAAGATATATGGATTAGCCTACATGCGGAGACTTAGAGGAAGGCAGAAAATAGGAAAGATTTGAGAATGCTGGGTTTGCAGTGAAAGACCTGCCCTGGATCAGATCATTTATGTATGTATGTAGGTCTATGTTTATTATTATTATTATTATTATTATTATTGTTATTATTATTGTTATCATTATTATTATTATTATTATTATTATTATTATTATTATTATTATTATTATTATAACTAAAAATAGCTGATCACAATAATAAACATGTGACAATTGAAATTTAAACATAACAAGAGTAATAGATAACCAGCACTGGCCTACATTTCGCCATGCACTATGCATCAGAACACTTGTAAGACGGGAGTACTCTCTCCGGGATCTGTGTAGACCTTTCCGAGTTCTGAAGCTCAGAATTCTTCAGACGCCGGCCCAGTCCGGTGGATGGGAAACCGGCGGCGGCAATTGTGGGTATTGTGTGTCGCCTGTCTAGCAGAGTGGCGAAATCCGGAGGCGGGTAATAAAGTATTAAGGCATTGAAGGATAAAGATTCTTTTTCCCTGGATCCACGCAGTCAGCTGTAAAATGAGGAGTTGGATTTCCTCGAGGGTAAAAAGTAGTTGCAGGAGGATCTATCATATCCTTCTAGTGCCGTGGTCAAAAACAGCGGGCAGCTCTACCTCCTCGCGCCTTTATTATATTTAGGGGCAGCAGTCTAATTCTTAATACATGACCTCGATGATCTAATGGTGATCTTGACCGTCTTTACATCCGAAATTATACGTACCGGTAGGCCTATACAAAACCAGTCAACGGGGACAATCAATAAAGCTATTTTTTTTTTCGGAAATGAAACACAGCTGGAAGAGCCGTATAATAAGATGTATGGCATGTAATGAAATAATGTTCCTGAGTAGGAGGACTTCTGGCAAAATTTACCAACTATGTTTCACTCGCTCACTTAAAACCCACCTCTGGTATTATTGAGCATCCTTGTCTATCATAATAAGTTAACGTTTATTTAACGACTCCATATTAACTGTAAGGTTATCTAGCATCGATGGAATTTGTGATTGCGAGATAGTACTTTGCAAACACGAGACAAAGGAGTACCAGATATTCGCCTTACAGTTGCGGTAAACGTTAGAAAAGTATAACCAGGTTATCAAACCAAGTGGGACTCAAACCCACGCCCAAGTGCAGTTTTGAATAAGAAGACCAGTTTCTTACTACCATACTCAACTAAGTCGGTGGCTATTTTTAATTGTTTATTTTATCAACTGCTACGGCTATCTAGCGTCTGAATGAGATGAAGATGATAATGCCAGCGAAATGAGTCCAGAGTCCAGCGCCGAAAGTTACCCGGCATTTGCTCTTAATGGGTTGAGGGAAAACCCCCGAAAAAAACCTCAACCAGATTACTTGTCCCAACCAGGATTCGAACCCGGGCCCGCTCGTTCACGACCAGGCATGCTAACCGTTACTCCACAGCTATTATATCATCGGAATAGTCAATTTCACATCAAAAGTAGAATTTTGTGCAATAAAAAATTAGTCGTAGTTCAGAATGTCTTCCCCCTTTTTTTTTCAGTTCTTCTTAACTTCAGGGTTTAGAGCACAGTTATCTTGCAATCATAGTTTCGAATTATCATACCTCGTCTTTTAGGTTGACTTACATATAATTATTTTTTAGGAATTCTTTTAACGCCCATTAGTTACAGCGTACTTTCTTTTTCATGCGATTTCAAGTCTTTCATTAAGGAAGAGAATTAAATTATTTTTTACAATTATTTTCTGTTACCTTACATTTTGTTTTTGGTCTACTAAAACCCAGGGCTCTAAATAAATATCAATCTCAGTATTATTGCTTTATTTACATCTACCTTTTCGTAAGAAGCACCTATGATAAGCAACTAATTTTAAAACGAGAATGCTAGGGTTCTGGAAAAAATGGAACCGCAGTCCAATTAACTATAAACAATAGGCAGCGTAAGTTACTATGATGAGTTTCAAGGTCCACTGGTACGAGAAAGAAAAATATTTGTTGCTCTTTTACGACATATAATTGACATAACGGTTAGAGAGAATTTCCGGAGGCCCTGCTCACAGAAGCTGAGGCTAAAGATTCAGTTGAGACATCGAAAATAGTGATTAAGGTTTTCCTGGAATCCGACGGGATCCTTGCGTTTGAGGCAATTTTACCTTGTTATTAGGATAGCATACTTGATAAGCAGGCAGTTCTGTAAATAAGGGTACTTAAACTCACTAGAAATCTGATATCTTATGTGTTCTGCGAAGAACTAGGTAAAATAATACCGGAAGTATTAAATTGTTCAGAGTATGCGGAATAAAGCTATGAAAGTTATTTATTATTATTGAAGACTGAGGCACAACAAGGAAAAAACCAGCAATAATTCCGGAAGAAAATACTGTAAGTTAGTTTGATTCTCAGAAGAGCGCTTGATATTTTTTGTAAGAAAATTTCTCCAAAATTACCTACAAATCAATGCTAATGTTCGCTCCTGATGGATACCATTCTCTTCTACATTTCTGGCATTTAAAGAACAGAGCTATGCAGGATACCAATTATCAAAATTAGGTGAGAAAATTTCTAAACTAAGCTGGTTACGCCCTAAATTCCATAAAATATTCGGTATAGTAAATCAAATTTTCGTATCTAATCAGATTAAAAGAATACCAAGACAAAAAGTATACTGCACAAGTGGTTTCGGCCTTGATGTATGGTGGCGAAATCTCAACGCTTCTAAAATGAGTTTTTTGGCACACCTACATGGAAACTGCTGATTTTCATAATACATTAATTATTTATTGGTTAGAAAGTTCTTCTTTACTGTACACGTACGGCAAAAACATACTTTTTCCGTACGAATACCGCAAAGTTGTCACAGTAATATGAGCATAAACAGCTATGACGAAACATTATGAAAACCATCACGTCAGAAAATCAACATATCGCCACTACAGAAATTGTAGTCAATGCCTCCTAGTCTACTAAAAATGCTAAGAGAAAATAATTTTATATTTAGCTTTACTTACAGAAACAGAAATAATATAAAAACAACTTTATGACGTTATAATTAGACCTACTAAAGACAATACTATAGCTATACAACAATCATGCCGTTATAACTACACCTACTATAGAGACAATGTAATATTGGTAGGCCATGACTCCTAGCTCACAAAAATCTCAATAGTCGTTAATTAATTCACATAGAATTTCCATGTAGTTGCGCCAAAAATATTAGCTCACAAAATTCTCAATAGTCGTTAACTAATTCACATAGAATTTCCATGTAGTTGCGCCAAAAATATTAGCTCACAAAAATCTCAATAGTCGTTAATTAATTCACACAGAATTTCCATGCAGTTGCGCCAAAAATATTAGCTCACAAAAATCTCAATAGTTGTTAATTAATTCACATAGAATTTCCATGTAGTTGCGTCAAAAATATTATATGTAACTAGTACGAAAGTGTCTTTCGCGCACTCGTTTCGAAATTCCATATCTCACTCGTACGCAAAAGTATCACTTTCTGCCTCTAATTAGACCCTACTTAAATAACTATTAATAAGATTACATTCTGAAAAGATTAATCTTCTTTTAAGAAGACAGCTTGATAGACTTTGTTAGACCATAAAAGGAATGAACACATTTATAGGGATCAGAAGTTACATGTTTTATCAATAAAAAAATTATGAGAAAAAACTACCCCGATCCATCTTAGGACTTTGGGAACTATCAGAAAATGCGGCACATCTAGAACAATCACGATAGCGGATATGAGGATCATGAGACGTACTGCTAGCTATACGAGATGAGATCTCATGAGGAACGAGAAAATCTTCGAAGAATTAAATATTGAACCGATTCTAGAGTATATTGATAAATTATTGGAAAAATGGAGGGACCACGTAGAGAAAATGCATAAAGGTATAATCCCTAAGAAGATCCTGCGGTACCGTCCTAGAGGGAAGAGATCTGTTGGATGTCCGAAAGGGAGAAAGGGAAGATGATTGTTCTGATAAATGAAAAATCATTTTAAAAAGGCCTGAAATCAGATTTTCATAGATTTGGCCCTAACGTACGCAATTATGAATTTTTTTGCACTGAATAAATGATCTTTTGTCTATGGAAATGCCCTAGAATGGTTGTTATCTACTGAAATGTAAAGTAGAATATTATCAATATCGATTTCTTTCTCCCCGAAAGTTACTGTTTTTATCCTAGTGGTACACAATTTTTGGAAACATATATGTATATATATATATATATATATATAGACAATCTTAATTTTTTATGTCAAACAGTTAAAATATCTCAAAAGTTTCTGATTTGTGTTCATTTTTCTAGATGGAAAATTGTAATATTCATTTAGGCTCTAATAAAAATAATGGCACCTTTTTTATTACTAACTACTAGACTACGAAAAATTAGCGGCTATACTGACGTCATGAGCGCTAAATTCGAATGACGACCTGTAACCTGTGAAAATGTTGGCTACACTGTTCGACTGTTGGTAATTCACCGAAACAGTTGCAGTTTTTGTCGTTCGTTTCTCTAACTTAATTCAAAAAGCAACAACCCATTCGGAGACTCAAAGTCTTGAGAAAAGCTGAATAAATATGAAACTATACAGGCTACACAGATACACACAATTGCAGAGTATAATATTGTAACAACACAATTAGAATAAAATAACGCATAGGCCTAAGTATAAAAAAAGAGTATAAGTTACAATGATATTAATAAATTTGGGGACCGAATGAGCAGCGCTCGTGTTCGATCGCAGTACAGATATATTATTAATATATGAGGAATATATAAATAAAATAAACTAAAAGTAAAGTTACAATATAATGAAAGTGCATAATACAATACTAACAAAGAGAAGAATAATGTCGTACGTCAATCAATTAGAACAATTTATGAAGAAAGAAAGAAAGAAAGAAAGAAAGAAAGAAAGAAAGAAAGAAAGAAAGAAAGAAAGAAAGAAAAGGAAAAGGAATAAATAAGAAAAAATATATCCCAAAATTAGAGAATGTGAATATAATATGGGTTGACTGATTCATACATATAGGCTATACATTTATTTAATGAAATTGAAGACATTACAACGTTTTTAATTTTCTTATGATATTTTAGTGGGTTACACGACGTTAGAAGTTCTAGGTGTAATTTAGCTACAGAATTGTACAACCGAGGGCCAATTAATGCTGTGTTTCAGACCAGCAGATTTGAAACATTTAGATTCTACCAATGTTGAATCATTATTTCGTCTTGTGTCACGATTATGTGCCTGTAATAATAAATTCACTACGATTTTTATGATAAAATTTTAAGAGTTATATTAATTATAAATTTGTTAAAAATTAAATACATTAAATTCAGAATAAATTAGTTGGATAATCAAAACTTTTCTTTGAACAAAATTTAATTATTCGTTTTTATGTGTTAAATTTAAAGGAATAAGATTAATTTTTGTACTTCCACCCCTAACAATAAATCAATGTAGAGATTAATTACAAATACCAAAACAATAATGGCATTTTGAATAATAGACTGAAAAGGGGCTGAATAAACATTACATAGCGCTCTAATGGGTAAGCAGCATCGAAGATTAACGAATTTATCAACTTTTTACAAAGCCTCTTATAAAGATAAGTAATGTGATGATAATATTTTAAATTCTGATCAATAATGTTACCCAGATATTTCACATTTGATTTTGTATTTCACCATATCAATTGAATTAAAACTTTAAAGCCTTGGTTTTTCTGAACCGACGCATGCGACTACACGAGAGATAGTGAGTGGTTTCTATGGCTGCGAGGTGCGCAGACCTCGCATCTCGCAGTTACAGAAACCACTCACTATCTCTCGCGTAGTCGCACGTCGCATGCGTCGGTTCAGAAAACCCAAGGCTTTACAGACAAAAGGGATAATTAGTTGAATGTAACTTCTAGGTTGCATTGAAAAAGTATTAACGAGTTTTGTATAGGAATATAATTGTAGAAAAAATGAATGAATGAATGAACGAATGAATGAATGAATGAATGAATGAATGAATGAATGAATGAATGAATGAATGAATGAATGAATGAATGAATTAATTAATTAATTAATTAATTAATTAATTAATGAAGCCGGTTGTGTAGCCAAGAAATATTGCCGAGTTATTCAGAAGGAGAATTTGCAATATAAACTCTAAAAGGAATAGAATATTCAGAAAAAGAGTAGTTTATTCTCAAGACGATATGAACAATGATTGAATAAAATTGACACCGGAGGATTACACGAAGAAACCTGTCCTTACATGGGAGGCATTCAGGAAACTCGGCTGAGCCCATTCGACAGCCCTTAGTAATGGTATAATATATGTACAGTATCAGTCAAAACAGAACCATTGCTACTCATTTCTGTGGGTGCCCCTAATTTCTGCAGCAAGTTATGACAAAGCCGTGATTCATACGTTCAGGCGCGCCTTCTCTCACCCCCAAGCGTGCAACACCAATCAAAGCAGTTGACATGCTCGCAGTCGGACGCCGAGTCTCGTTATCTGCATGTTTCCCCTCATTATCAGGTGGTTTATTAACTTGTCACATCTATCCACCTGCCTCCCAACTCCTTAACAGCATCCGCCCCAGAGCAACAGCGACATAACTCCGTCTCAATTTGATATTTAAAAAATGTGCTGAGGATATGGCGTTGTTAGCAGAAGAGGAGATGATATTAAGGGATATGCTGCTGAAGCTAAATGACAGCTGTGACCAGTATGGAAAGAAAATAAATGCCAACAAGACGAAGACCGTGAGCACAGGGAGAAAAGTACAGAAGGTAAACTTGCGAATTCTAAATGAGACAGTAGAGCAAGTGGACAGCTTCAAATACTTGAGTCAAAAGGAGGATAGCAATGACAAAGGAAGCTTTTAATAGAAAAAGGAGAATCTTCTGTGGACCTCTGGAGAAAGAACTAAGGATGAGAGTAGTGAAGTGCTTTATGTGGAGTGTAGCATTGTAGGGTAAGAAACATGGACATTACGACGAAGTGAAGAGAAGCAACTATAAGTATTTTAAATGTGGATATGGAGAAGGATGGAGCGTGTGAAATGGACATACAGAATAAGAAACAAAGCTGTGTTGGAAAGAGTGCGTGAAGAAAGAATGATGCTGAAACTGATCATAAAGAGAAAAAGGAATTGGTTGGGTCACTGGCTGAGAAGAAACTGGTTATTGAAGGACGCACTGGAAGGAATAGTGAAAGGGATAAGAGATCGGGGCAGAAGAAGACATTAAATGATAGACGGAATTAAGATATATCATTAGTCATATGCGGAGACTAAGAGGAAAGCAGAAAGTAGGAAATATTGGAGAAAGCTGAGTTTGCAGTGAAATACCTGCCCTTGGGCAGAATACTATGAATAAATGAACTCGTATTAAAATGTGTTTTTACCTTGGATGTCTGCCCAAAACAAATTTTCAAAACAGTATATTGAATAAAAATCCAAGATATTTTATTTTTGTTTATTTTTTTTTCTTTTTGAAATAAGAATGTTCTCTTATCCAAAATATTTCACTACAGCACATTCCATTTTTTCCAGTATTCCTAATCTCTTTTTCTGAAACCACTTCACTAATTACTAATTATATTACAAAATTATTAATTACGAGGGAGGATAGAAAAGTAATGCACAACAATTTTTTGTGGAAACGTATTTAATAGGTAAGCAAAATGAAATAATGCAGGAAAAGCTACAGGTTTTAGCTATTTTTCAATACAGGAACCAAGTCTATCGACACATTTCCCCCGTCATGACACCAGAGTCAGCACACCTCATTCATAAAACTCCGTTTTCTGGGAGTATAACCACCTGCGCACGACTGATTTCACATCTTCATCCGAACCAAAGCGTTGGCATCATAGGAATTTTTTCATTGGTCCGAAGAAGTCAAACTCAGACGGTGCGAGGTCTGGATTGTAGGGTAGGTGACTGCCGCTTCAGTATATATCTCTGACACTGAGTAGTGTTGCAGCGGTCACTGGTCGACCGGGACGTGCTTCGTCGGTAAGATTTACTCGGTCCTCTTCGAAGAACCTGCATCACCTGGAGATGTTGCTATTGTCCAGTCAATCCAATCAGCACCATACACCTCCAACATTTCCCTGTGGATCTCATTCGGTCTTTTTTTTTTCTCAGAAAAATATTGACTACACCTCGCTGCTCTTCACAAGTAGAAGATGCTAGCACACGTTCCATCTTTACTTAGTAGACACCGCTTGTTCCGCCAGGATGACACCTAATCGAACCATTTCTGTCTTTAGCGCAAGATTCAAACTAAATATCTGCCAACTTTGAACGTCTTAACCAAAATAATATACCGCAAAGAAACTCTGTTGTGCGCTACTTTCCGATCCTCCCTAGAGTCCTTAATACATATTTGTCAGAACAATGAAATGGTAAGTATTGAAAACTGTTGGTAGTTCAAAAAGTTAAATTACTGTAAAGAATACGATATCAACAACGGAAGAAGAAAAATATTGAACAAAAATAATAAATTCGTAACTTTAAAGTCCAATAATTACTTTCTTCTAACTAAACGTATTCTTTATATTTCGGGTATTTAATCAGTAAGTTGTTCGAAAAATATGTTCTTCCCGTGCTGCTTTATGGCTGTCAAACATGCTCTTTGAACGAGAAGCTGAGACAGATGGTAAAAGTATGCCAGAGGACAATGGAGCGAAAAATAATGCAAGTGACGCTAAAAGACCGAATCCATAATGTGGACTTCAGGAAGAACACGGGCATGAAAGACGCAGTACAGGTTGCAGTCGAACTTAAATGGAATTGGGGAGGCCAGGTAGCTAGGATGCGTGACACCCAGTGGACATACAGAGTGACAATGTGGGACCCCAGGATTGGGAAGCGGAGTGCAGGAAGACAGAGAACCAGATGGGCGGATACATTCACACAGAGAGCGGGGAAGCAGTGGACGAGGCGCGCAAGAAGTAGATCAACGTGGAAAAAACAGTCGAAGGAAAGTGAAATGTGTTCTGAAGTGCCAGCAGCAACGCGAATGATAATGTGAATAGTGAAATGATGCAAAGTGCGCGGCAGAATCAGAGAATAGTGATCGTAAACCAGTGAAAGTGCTTCATATCCAACACGAGAGACGATGAACAAGAGAAGAAGGTCGAAAATTCTCTAGGCTAGCTCACCTAAAGAGTGAATCAGAACTACCAAGAGACCTTAGCCCTCAAGGGATGTCATAGGCTAAATTCTAAATTCTAAATCAGTAAGTTGTCAATGTTAGTAGCATACAGCAAGTGTTAGTTTGCTTTTACAGAACATGAGTTGTCATGTTACATGACTCATGTAACAAATAAGTGACACAAGCATTAATAATGTGACGCACTTGCGATAATTACCATGACAGGATTATTACTAGTGTAATCAGACAACCGTACTTTCTATTACTTATTACCGTAGTTAATTAATTACTTATTGTTTAGATGTATATATGTGTACAAATAAATGTAAAACGCTTGTGTCATATTATACGCGCATGTATTAAATTTTTCAAATTTCCACAGCTCGAGCACAATATACAGTGCGATCGAGAAGTCTCTCCGCAGTGATTGTGTAGCCGAGAATCCACTAGGCAGAGAATTCAAGTCTATTTGGGCAAAGAATTCAAGTGGCAGCACTGGCCGCTAAGCATATGATGGACTGGGAGTGTGAAGTTGTCAAACCGGAATGAATGGAGGAGTGCCAACTTTCTACAGGGGTGTATTCTAGGGTTACTGTAACTAATAGAGCTGCGGAGGGACTTTTCGATCGCAATGTACAAAAATTCTAGTCTTCAAAATTTGCCGCTCCCCCCCCCCCCAAGACTTTCCACCCCGGGCTAACGCCCATGCTTAAATACGGTCCTGATACTTGGTCCTCTTCGCTACTTCAGCACGTCATGTTTTGAATCATTACTTGTATCACCGTACCTTACAAAAACGTTGACTAAACTGTTTGTTACCGCACTCACCGCTGTCATACAAATAGCGGCACCGCTTTTGTACGTCACAATGTAAGTCAACGCTTTCTAAGAAATCACGTTCCTTTACTGTGGCAATATTATTCAACGTAAAAAATTAAAAAAAAAACCTAAACCATCTGGCTGCAAACTAGTGTAATTTGTAAGAAGTCCAAAATATGTGTGTGGAATTCGCAGATAACTTGTTTAAGCCTCATGTAGGCCTACTTGGCATATACTTCTCTATTGCATTTGCGACGAAGTAATGCACGCCTCATCTATGGAAGTGAAGTAAAAATTACCATATCAGAATTCACCTGTAAAAACATAAAATGACAGTAGGAAGATTTGTGGATATAAAATGAGTTGCAATTTAAAAGTGGTAATAAGACTGGGGGTCAACACCGCGTAAAATATATGGCAATACAGCAACAATAAATCAAAACATCATACCATAAATAAAATTTGCATACAGATGTAATTCGTCATTATTGATAAATGTTTTAAAGAAAGCAGAAACTCCGGTCGGTAATAACAGAGTTATGGTAATTGCTCTATGAGAGAGAAATTACATGTTTCAACATACGCTCAAGTCTCCCATCTACCAAGGAACGGCCATACAAGACTTTTAAGTCGACTATCTTCAGTCTGACGTATGTATTTTGCAGTGATGTCATAATAATCTGCCCAGTTTATTATGAATAAAAAATCAGCTTCATATTACCATAATCTTCTTCATCAAGGATTAAAAGTTTTGGTCAATTCTTCATAATTATTGTAGGAATTTTTAACTGACATATAACGATTATCATCCTTAGTACACATTTCACATATTTTGTAAAATTTATAGACACATGCTGGATTTCGTCTCTATCGGTAGAAGCTCATTTTTCGCTAAATTCTAGACTGTTGAATCAGATGGATGTTGAATGTCAAGATAATCCCGTAGAAATATAGCACAACCCGTTTTGTACCATTTCTTAATATATACGTATCGTAAACGAAGATTTGCTGATAATGTATACTGAATTGTCATGATCTAAACTGAACTGCAGTGAATGGAAGTCAGCTGTATAATAATGCTGTAACCATGACCTTGCTCCAGCTGTGTTATTTGTTCATATTACACAAAACAAAATGTTGCGACACTCAATCTAGGGGAAATGTACATCGGCTGCAATTTCTTCGGCAGTAGCGTTCGATCAAAGTCAGGAACAGAACGACGGCATTTATTTGTTTCATGGCGCACGTTCTACGGTATTACAACTACACCCAGAAGTAAGAAGGGGTTATCTAACCTACATGAAGTGACGAAGTGAATAATAAGGCCAGAAATTTTAAAACAAGAAAATGGAAATTGGTCGCATTGGAGAGGGGCGGAAGGAAGAACCTTCTAGAGGAGGCCAATAAATAATCAAGAATTGTACACAGAGCCGATGATGATTATGATGATGTCATCCACCTTGTTATATGAGCATCCTATCCATTTCTTAGTGTTTTTATTCAATAATTTCGCATACTTTCTTTATAACTTGATACCTGACGTAATCTGTTTTGGTCTTTCCCATTAGTTTACGTTACTCCTAAATGTAAGATATTGGTCCTGATCTTACTGCATCTATAGGCCTACAATCTAACAAAGTATTTAGAAAAGGAGAGCAGATGACCTACGAGAAAGTTAGAGAAAAGTTAGAAGAGATACTGATAAAGAAATACATTCTAAATTACATGCAAGAGGTGAAGAAAAAATTGTTTACCAATGAAATGACAAATTATACATGAAAATTAATTCATGAGAGTATCAAAGAAAGATACCTCTGAATGAGGTTCTGGTTGATATGTACATCTATTATCAGGCAGTACATCTCACTTGACAATATGGTCAGAGGAGGAACAATATTGTTTGTTTGCATCTGAAATCTGATTAGTGGAATATGTAACTAATCGGCGATTTATGCATTGGAGGGGGAAAAGAACTGGCCACCCTGCCCCATTATCTCCTGGCCTAATTGCCTTATGAGTGACGCTTTATTGGTGTTACTTATGAGGTTCAAACCCATCTTCGGACAGTTGACTAAACAACAACAACTAAAGAAAGATATCTTTTAGCGCTTGCCTTTTCACTTAATTTATTAACGGTGATATATAGATATAAATGGGGTTAACTAAAACTAATACCGAAATATTTTCAGAAAAGACTCAGAGTACGTATACAAGTATTTTGAGCTAGAGAATGTAGGTCCTATACCTACTAACGTCAGATTTTTATTCTGTAAGGCAGTGAATTTCGATGACATTCCTCAGACTACTACAGTATATCTAAAGTTACTTTTTATAACACGTTTTACTAGCACTTTTGAAGGATGTTCCACAGACAAGTACAAAAGGAAATACTTTTTCAAAAAGTCGGAATTCCAGCGCATTCAAAGCGCGAGATAAAAATGTTTATAAATGCAATATCTCCTAGTCGGTGGATTGGTAGAAGAGGTACTACAACCTGGCCAGCACATTCGCCAGATTTAACACTTATAATTTTTCCTGTGGTAACACGTCAAAACTCTCGTAACGAGATTCCAGATAATACAGTAAAGGAGTTAAAGGCCTCAACTCTTATTGTTCTTATTTGACGATATTCGAGATCTATCAGGTATTCTTTTAAAGAACTTGTAAACTCGTAAGCATGAAATTTGTAGAACAAAATATACTGGAAATGTTTATCCCTGGACGTTACATCAGAGTACAGATGGACTTATGAACTTACGTACCTTATAGACTTTAGGGCAGAAGAGTGTGGATATTTGCACTGAGAATAAAAAAGAGGACATCTTGTCTTTGGCTATAGAACAAGAGAAGTATCCTACTACAACTCAATGTCACTTTTCATATAAGACGATGATGCGGCGACGGCGACGACGACGACGACGACGACGACGATGATGATGATGATGATGATGATCATGATGTATGAAAAATACGAGCGTTCTATTTATGAATACAGACTTCTTTCCCACGATAAGGAGAGAAAAAAATAAAGGTGGGTTAAATTGAGGGACAGGTTTCTATTTTATATGTAGGAACGTTATTAAAAGGGAGTGAGATATTTCGTTCATCCTCTAAACTGTGCATTTCCTCCCCGGTGCATACAGTTGTACTAGAGTATAATAAGCCCTATATAAACCTTGTATGAATAACTTAGTTCAAAATAAAGCCGCTCGGGGTTGGCCCCTTAAACTTGAGACAGGCCACAAATCCTTACACAAGCCCCCTACCTGTCTTCTGCCCACGCAACATACTCGCTGATTCAACATGAAACAAAAGAAGACCAATAAAGAAGACAAAGAAACTTGAAGAAGAGAGTGAAGAAGGAGGCGGAGGTAGGGAACTGATAAGGCATTGTAGGTAGTGATCCCAATTTGTATACAACGTGAGAGACAAACTTTAAAAGTTGGTTTCATTCGTTTTGTTTTATATGGAACACACACCGCAACCTTGTCCACGACAGCCTCCCAAAGTGACCAGGTTTTCTAAGCTACCAAAGACGATAAAACCAGCTCCTGCGAACACAGCTTCCTACTACAGATCTAGGTGGAACCCGTCCTATGTGCTGCATAGTTATCCCTTTTGAAGTAAACTGTCAGTATGAAATCATATACGATACAAATGGCTTAAACTCACTATATAAAACATTATATCACAGTCTAGTATATACAGTCCCGAAGCTCAATACGTAGTAAATATGCATCCATAGACAGTTGCTAACCACTGGGATCGCTACTATCACCTCATTACAGACAATGCGAAATAGTACCTGCACAATCTATTGTTTCTAGTACCCTCACAACTCAAGCTTCGTGACTGTAAACTAGACTGTGATTATATATTACTACCATGAAGAAAATGAAGATTAAACATTAATATAAGAACACACTGAGATTTTTACTTAGCCAGCCCCGAGTTCAATTTCCTGTGTTAGTGAGAATTACCATACTCATCACTTGCTACGTGATGGCCATTCGATCACATATAACAAATTGATCAGCCTAATGCACTTTCAATACAACAACGTTTATCAATTTCACTCTGCTGTCATCTAGGAAATGCAAAAGAAGTCACAATTTTAGATTACATCAAAACACAGAAGTTAAAATGGTATGAACACGTTCAGAGGTTGGAGGAAGAACGATTAATCAAATGTATATTGGAATGGAAACCTAAAGGAAGAAGACATAAAACTGAATTTGAGGGAATTGGGATATAATGGTAGAAACTGGATTAATCTTACTCAAGATAGGGATCGTTGACGGGCTTATGTGAGGGCGGCAACGAACCTCCGGGTTCTTTAAAAGCCATTTGTAAATTGTAAAAATATTATTATTATTATTATTATTATTATTATTATTATTATTATTATTATTATTATTATTATTAAGTTACTGTTACTCGAAGCTTATTTCATTCCGTTCATTAGACTCACTTAAATCTTACAGCAAATTCTATTTATTTATCCTAACTCCATTATCCTAATTCCTGTACAGAAGTTACACGCAATTGGAGAGATTTACTCAATTCTCCGGTCACATTCTTCCTGTCACTCTCAAAACATCATTATTTCGTTACCGTCAAAGCGTCAGATTCTTGTCTCTGTGGCTAAAGAACACTGAAAAATAAATCACACGCACTTACTCAAGATTTTTCCTTCTATCGTTACAATACATAGGCTTTGTTTAAAATTTAAATTTTAAAGATTATTACACTTTAACTACTTCATACTACTTTTGACCAATAAAACGGTACGGAACAATGTGTTTCAACCAATTATGGCTGCTTATCCCATAATTTTTATCACCTACCTAACATTTGTTTTTATCACTTCCCTAGTATTTGTTTGTTTTATCACCGCCTTAGCATTCGTTTCTTTGTTTGCCAACATTGCACTTTCAATAATTATATCTCTTAAAATTATTCATGTTTATTTCAACATCCTTCATTAAAATTTTCCTATCATTTATCTTGTTTATATTATTTAGGTTATGTTATAGCTTCTGCTGTATGAATTTATGGATAGTCTGTTTTGTTGTATAGCCTTTCGCGTTCCCTTCTATAGAATATTATACATTTTCCTTTCTTGTTGCACGTGAATATAATGTATGTGTTGTACAGTTTCGTCATCTACCTATATCACGTGAAATAATTTTTATAAATTTATTTATTTTACTTGTTACACTCCAGTCACGTATCAGAGATTGTTTAATATAGGTACCTATATTGATAATTGAAGTGGAATGCAACTGTTTTAATAAACATGAAACTGAATCAACAAAGCCTTCTTGACTATTAATCGTCCACAAAGTTCAATGAAGATTGTATAGTTGGCACAATTGGTAACAAGAGAACATCTCATCATAATACACTATTTCCATCTAGCGGAATATTTGTAATGATGAGATGATACAATGTATTATTTTCAAGACAGTTTAATATAGGGTAAAGATGGGTAGTACTGTGATACGAGTAATATTGTGATAGTTATTTTTGAGAATTTATTACAATTTTACTGAGCGAGAGAAGGACCGATTTTGTGCAGCAACTTGTCCACGAACATTCCCTTAATACGTTGACGCAAAAAACTTATCTTCCTCTCGCCCAGTAAAATTGTAATAAATTCTCAAAAAGAACTATCACAATATTACTCATATCACAGTTTACCAACCTTTACCCTATAGTAAGTTAATTAACAATTTTTTTGTGTTAGAGTACTTTATTTCTTCTAGTCTTTATATAGCCTACTTTCCTCTAATCGTATAATAGTCAATTAAATCCCACTCGACTTTTGATTTTCTCTAGATAAATCAAAACGTCTAGTGAGATTACTGTAGATAATATCACACTTACGCAAAAACTTCAAATCTTTGTAGCAATGAAGACACTGTAATCATAAGGAATAAATAAATAAGTAATGATAGATCTGCATACGACGAGGGGTTAATTTCATCCCCAATGAAATGAGATGGAGTTATGGAAATGTGACATTACTGCCCACATACATCCTGTGCTGGAATCATTGCTTCGTACATCTGTCCATTCATGGAGTTGATTTATTGCAGCGTGTTTCCATATGTGTGATTCTGATTTTTATCGTTAACAAACTTCAACGTCTCTGTGACAGCACATTTACGATGGAAAAAGTACAACCTATAACGAGAGCTTAATATATAGATTAGAATAGTATAAAGCATCAACTTATCTGAAGATTCTAGACTTTTTAATGGACACATTGAAGAACATCTAATTATTGAAGCTGTCTCGATGAGTTGAAAATAATTCCGAAAATTCTATTCCTTACCATTATAAACAGAAATAAAAAAATAAAAGTAGACAGACTTATAAATCGATGGATAGATAAAATATTTAATGAGGACGGAACGGTGAAAGGCTTCTCGTTTACATATACAGGGTGGAAGTGAAATCATCCTGTAGATTGCAAGGCACGATAGGATACACTTACAATAAATGAGTAGAAAATCTATATTACGTTTTGTGATAAAATGCACGGTTAATTAGGAAATTAGGTTGAAAGTTTCAGCAATCTGGCAACATCGTCGCCTCTTTTTCCTCGTAATACAGATGTAAGAGGTCAACGAACTCAGATCTGTCTGCCTTAGTGAACCACGTCCTATCTCCCTTTCCGGCTACAATGTTGCAAGCTGATCGCATCGGTCAGTGGCTTCAAATTGGTGGTTTATAATTGAATTTACACGAAAACAGTCCATGCTATTGAAGTACGCCAGAGGGATAAATGATTCTTTATTAGATTTTCTACTGATATACACAGAAATCACGATCCTATTCGCAATAGTTACCGAATAAGAGGGTGTTAATCATTTGGGAAAAAACATGTTTTTCTGAGAAAACCATTATGGTATTGCACTTATTTGTTATATACAACATGAGCTATTCACCCTAAAAATCTGCAGGATTATTTCACTTCCACCTTGCAGAGTCTACGCCGGAGACACGGATTGAAATCCCGAACAGACGAAGTGAATAATTTCGAGGGAAAAATTGTTCCGGGGCCGATTATCGATCCCGGGACCTTTGGTTGAACGTAGCAGCGCTTTACAAACTGAGCTATCCAGGAACTCCACCCGACACCGTCTCAATTTTCATCCTTATATCCACACAACTCGAATGGATTGACAAGACCCCAGAGACCCACATCGAGTGCACACAAACTCTGTGTGCTTTACTCACAGGGAGCTTTACCTGAAACACTAGACTTGCAGGCGAAGTGAAATTTGTGAAGGAAAAACTGTTCCATATTTACTCAGTTTACCCTAGTTTTAACCACAACTTATTCCACCACTTCTCCAATCAGAATAACTAGGCATGATCAAATTCAAACCATGTGACTTGCTTTAAGTGATCTACTGTCTTTGAAATATGATCAGGTGGTACGTGAAGAGATGGTCTCTTTACTTAGAGCAATAGAGAATAGTGTGGTGGTACACACAGAGAATGTATAGGTGTTAGACGCCTGATAACATGGCTAGTGATATTGCAATTTCGTTCAAAGATAACCAGCGAGCGGCGATTCAATTTTATAAAGCAGAAGGTTCTGGGTCATGCAGCTTACAGCCCCGATTTCTCACCAATGTGTCTCTCTTTAATCATTAAAGAAAATTCTGAAGGCGCACATATTCCGCACATATGATGACGTGAAGATCGCAGTAAAATGAAAGCAGGAATCAAGATATTTTTTGGCTGACGATAAAACCGACGCCTCCCCAGAATTTGGTATAACCGTATAAATTCTTACGGATACTTCTTGAAAACCTATTGCGTTCACGTATCCGGCTGACTGTATCTGAAGTATCACAACTTAACCAGACGCCTATGTAAATACCTATGGAAACTTCTTCTAAGGAAGTTTCCATAGGTATTTACAAAGGCATCTAAAGAAAACTACTGCATTAATGAATCTTTAAATTTTCATCTTACAATTTCTGTGTACCGTAATACATAAATTTACAAATCAGCTAGAAAATGTTAATACTTCTCATAACTCTAAAATGTATGAGTTAGGCAAAATCTCTAACCCTTGAGCTATTTTCGTAGCTAGAAGTTACTATAGTGGGTTAATGCTGTGGAAAAAATTCGCATTAGATGAAGAGATGGATTTTTATAGAACTAAACCCGATAAATTAGTTATAAAATCAGAACTATAATACAGATTCATTTGAAACCACTTTTAAAATTCAGTGCACCTTATGTCATCATACATACGTACGCTGCGAACAGAAGAAAATAGCATTCTACCAAAAATTGAAAAATTCAAAGACAATAAAGATGGAGTATTCCATTGAAGAACCTGTGTTTACAGTGTGTTCTTATTGAGTCATAGAAGCTTTCCCTGAAATCCAACAACAGTTGAAGGTGAAGTTTGGAGGGCGGCAATGTGAAACAAACAAATACCACTTGCACTCAGTGAAAGTGGGAATATGTTGCGTCCTATCTAGTTTAAGGATTATAAGGTCATTTTTTTTTCTGGATACGGCTGACACTAATACATAGAAAAATGTACAGTGTGAAAAGTAATTAAACCGACGAACTTCGGGAGGTTGTGTAGGACACCAAAACAAACGGTTTTCTCTAATGTCATATTTTCCTCAGAGGCTTCATTAAACCAGCAGATGACGTTGCTTTCTTCAATTCATAACGACTCTACAAATTCACATTTTGTTCTGCGTCTTGACCCAGTGAAGTGCTGTATTAAACCGGTCTGGTTGTAAGGATATTTGCTGCAGCAGGGGAAATAAACAATAATCCTAAGTCTTTCACAGCGTTAGACAATCCATGTCCGGCCGATGTAGCCTTTGTGTACAAGTCAATGGAGGTATTTTTTTAACATCTTTTGCAGTGATTTTGGTATGTAAATGTTTTTGAACATCTTTTTCAGTAACTTTGATGTGTAAACGTTTTATAAGAGACTCAAGCAATAAAGCATGGCAATAGTTTGTGTTATATTAAGATCTGGTGTCCTCGTGAAATAGTGTCTCACAGCACAATATGACATTAAAGAAAAGTGTTTTTATTGATGTCCCATACAACTTCCCGGAGTTTGTCGGTTTAATTACTTTTCAACCTGCATTCACAGACTCTGTGGATCATCTTCATGATGTGGAACTAGCATAAGAATATGTTCAGCAAGGTATGACGACCTGACCATACATTCGAAGAATCAATGAAAACAGCATGCAGTTATTTTTACAAATGAATCATCTCTGCTAGTCTGTGACCATCACGTTCGCCCTACCAACCCTGTGGGTTAGTTTAAAGATAGGTTTTTCAATGACAGACCCCAAATCCTGGAACAGCTGGAAGACAACATCTCTAGAAAAATCAGGAACAATGATGGTGTGATTTTGGCAGATATAAAAGAAAATATGAAGTACCGCTCAAAATGTGTCTAGCGGAGAACGACGATCACTTCCCACTTGATGACGTACATGTGTTTTACATGAAGCAACGTAAATCTCTCACAAATTTTACCATTTTACCTTCATTTGTTTGTGAACTGTAGGCAAGACACTGAGTTCTGTTCTATAAGAACCACTCTATATTTTTTACATTTAATTGGAAATTCTAAATGGATAAAATGAAGTAGTCTACGTAAAGATTATTATTTTTTGGTCCTACAGAATATATCTGTTATGGTAACAATATTACGTTATTATTTTTTGGTCCTACAGAACATATCTGTTATGGTAACAATTAATATTAGTTTATTATTTTTTTGGTTCTACAGAATATATATGTTATGGTAACAATTAATATTAGTTACCATAAGAGATATATACTATAGGATCAAAAAATAACAATCTAATATTAATTGTTACCATAACAGATATATTCTGTAGGACCAAAAAGTAAATATCTTTACGTAGATTGTTATAGCAACAGTGCATATTTCTGTACAGATTACTGTGCATATTACTGTGGAATCCCGGCTACCAAGTCACTCAACTGAGTGCGCTCCTAGTATAATGGCAGTTGACTTAATATAAAATATCAACATACATGCCCAACTTGGAGTCTTGCCACAAAGGGAAAAATACTGGAGGAGTGGGGTTTTAGCGCTTGGTACGTAGAACCAAGAACCCAGGTTCGATCCAGGAGCCGCCGGAGCGAATTTTTCTCCTCTAATATTAATTAAAATGAAGTAGGCCTATATTTCGTGTAAGAAGCATCCGACTTTATATTTTTCTAATTATTCCCAATTTTCATTGACTATTTGGTAGTTACTGATGCCGGGGACGCAGAACTGAGAACGGAACTGTGAAAAGTATTTATTTTGTATAATACGACTGTGCACAACCAGCAAGTCACAAGTAGATGCTTGCGAGAGAATAAATTTTACATCGCAAGAAATGTAGTTTATTTAGAATGGAGGGAAAATGTAAGGCTGGAGACCCGATGAATAAAGGAATGGGCCTACAGTGTCATTCGTTACTTCGCCCACCCAAAGAACGAAGGACTCTGAAAGCGCTTCACTGCAGTCGCTTTAATAAAGAAAGATAAACTCTGTCAGTGATTGAAATACAATCGATTCAGCCAATAGCTCAAGGAAGAGATTATCATTTCGGTAAGCGAGCAGCGAATACTCTCATAGCCAATTATGTGCAGATGTCACACGCAATGGTGCAAGATTTAATGACACAGCGCCATAAATACGAGGCATCTGTATCCAAATATGGAATCGATGCAGGGGTGTGGGCAAAAGGCAAACCCCCACGTAAGATTTTTATTTCTACAAAATATGACCTACATGTAATAGTGAAAAAATATAGACACAGTACATTCTGCATCCATCAATGAAAGAGTTTGTCTCTTGACGTAACTTTCCTGTGTGGGAAGAGTCTCATGCGTGAGCGTGAACGTGAAAGGGAGACAATATCGAAGTAAATAGAAAGAAAAAACTATAGGCTATATAATAACATTCTTATTTGCTTTAATTATGATTATACCTTACGTTACCAGAAAAAAAATTCTACATGTTTCACATAGGTCTAATAGTGGAAATTACAACTGCAAATATTTATCGCCATCATGATTAGGGCTCGGATTTCTATGACGTCACATTTTTATCCTCGTCTCTCTTTTTTTTTTTTTTAATTCACGTTAAATTAAACGAATTTCTAGCTCTATGAATATGATGACACGGTTTTTGTTAGTGATATAAATGCACATTTCACATTATTTTATCATTAAGACATATATGACCAAAAAATGGTAGTTACTTAATTACAAATGGCTTTTAAGGCACCCGGATGTTCATTGCCGCCCTCACATAAGCTCGCCATCGTTCCCTATTCTGAGCAAGATTAGGTCTAATCCAGTTTCCATCATCATATCCCATCTCCCTCAAATCCACTTTTATATTATTCTCCCATCTACGTCTCGGCCTTCCCAAAGGACTTTTCCCTCTGTTCTCCCAACGAATAATCTATATGCATATCTGGATTAGCCCATACATGCTACATGCCCTGCCCATATCAAACCTAATCATGCGCAGCACTAGTTCTATTGCTGATTTCGAATTCGCACGTTTACCTTCTTTATTTTTCTTCTGTTAACCATGGTCTTTCTCTTGTTTGCATTTATCTTCATCTCATACTCCCTAATATAAAACAATACCTTACTATTTCTGCTCACAAATTCAGCGAACCCGTCTTTAATGAGCTGCTGAGAAATTGTATTGGAACTGCAGTCGTTTTTCTTTCAATGTGATTTCTTGTGCTGCTTTTTATTCAGTGGCCTTGTACCGAGTTAATCACATGACCAGTGAGTTCCGTCGCTTCTGAATGTCCTGCATTGCTTCAAAGTCCTCCGAGAAATAGAGACGAAAACGGTCAAAGGACACAATAAAATTGTTGAAGTATAGACCTATCCTAAAGAAATTACAATAAGATGGCTATCAATTACTTTTATTTTAAACTCTGCTGACGGAACATTTTCTACTGAACTAAAACACGTAGGTTCCAGAATTGTGATTCACCTTGTATAGAACCTCGAGATCTGTAGTAACTAATAACAATGGAAATTTATCCAGTCCACAGTGAGAATCGATAACTGTCGAAACCGACCACGTCATAAAGGAAACCCACACGGCTCGACATGGCAACTGTCATCAGTTTTTTGGTATTGGAGAAGAAATGTAGCCTTTCGCGACGGAACAGGCGCAAAAAGAAACAGAGGAAGTTTGCAAGTTTAAATTGAGAGAATGCTGGCAGTTGCATTTCGTAATCACATTGCATTACATAGCCATTATGTGCAATTATTATGCTGATGCTGATGCAACACAGCAGTATTACAGCCAATGTTATCTGAGAGATATCTTACTATCAGGACTACGAGGAACAAGCGCATATGTCCCTTTTATAAATTTTAATTGCTATTTGCAGGATGCCTTGAATCTTATAAGTAGAGCCGGATTTACTCGTATATACATTTATGAAGCTTCAAATATACGTGCAGGTATTCCCCATAAAATCTTACAATAAACACTATAATATGAAATATAAATTTCTAAAAATAACAGCTCGTAAACGTTTTTACTTTTATGGTGATGCACTACCGAAATTCCTAAATTCCACAATTTTTTAGCTAGAGTGTTGAAATGTTTCCTGAATATGCATATCAATATCACAATCACACATTGGTAAATTTCAATCGTTTCTCATAAACACTTAAAAAATAAACTTATTTTGTTTTCTTTATTCTTTTTAATTTTCTTAGTGAAAATCCTATTTCTAAATAAAAAAAATTTAGGGGAGAGTAGGGTAGTATCGGACATCGGGTAATATCGGACAGTGCGTTTCTTTCATCTACCACAGATGGTAGTACCTGAATGACGTGGTTACGTAACTGCATGCGACATCACAGAAATGTAACCATCTCATTCAGGTACTATCATCTGGTTGTAGATGAAAGAAACTCACTGTCCGGTATTACCCAATGTCCGATACTACCCAACTCTCCCCTAATCTAATTTTTTCTTAAAGGCAACACTGTGTATTGTGTAGTGGAGCATTACTAATGTCCTACTCTAATTTCTTCATTTGTAAAAAAAAATCAATGTTCAAACAATAACAGGCAAAATAATACTGCTTTGCGTATAATTCTCTAGCAATAAAACTATGCTCAATACCGCCAATCAAATACTCCATTTCACAACACAGATTTAAATGAATAAGTATGCCAAGTTTCATTACTTTAACTTTAATCACTTGAAAATAAAATGAATACTTGTCACTGAAAACGTAGAACATTTATTTTCTCAGATAATTAAATTTAAAATTTTGGTCACACATAACTCATGCATTAACACAACTTTTGCCAAATTATATAAAATATACTGACAAGATACTGAGATAAAATTTTCATGAAAACACTCCTCATGAAACCGTATATTTTTAGCGCGAAAATAAAAAAAAAATAAAATTTGTTAAAATTCTACTATTTTAGTACTTCATCGCTTTAAATGGAGTAAAAAGATGGAAGTTTTTTTTACCTTCAATGTATGCATAGGGGTAATTGGTTTAAAGTTGTGGAAAACCTTCTACATCGCAATAAAAAACTAACATGAATTTCACTACATTGTTTAGTATAAAATTTCTATTTTTATCCACATTAAAGCTGAGAATTGCAGGAGATGAACAATGGACGAACGTCATCTTCAGGTTTCCCATGGTGAAGCTCTTACACCTATCAGAAAACAAATTTTAATGCATTGAGAATGACATCTCCACATCACAAGAAATCAAATTTGCACTGAATTTTTGTGTCAATTCTTCTTCTAATTTTGCTATCTTACTAATAGAATGGTTGGTAACCACCGGTGTAGCTCAATCGGCTGAGGCGCTTGTCTACCGATCCAGAATTACACTCGGGTGTGGGTTCGATTCCCGCTTGGGCTGATTACCTGGTTGGATTTTTTCCGAGGTTTTCTCCAACCTAAGACAAATTCACATAATCTATGTAGAATCCTCTGTCTCATCTCGCCACATATTATCTCACGATCACAAATCCCATTGACACTAAATAACCGAGTTGTTGATACAGCGTGGTTAAATAACTAAAAAAATAACCAGAATGGTTTCGAGAATTTTTGCAAGAATTGAATGAAGTTTTTCACAAAATTTTTGCAATTTCGTGTATATCAGAGATCACGTATATAAGAATTATGGTAACATTTGCTGATAAATAATAATAATAATAATAATAATAATAATAATAATAATAATAATAATAATAATAATACTTGTTATGCCTGTGTATTCAGCGTAATGCTCTGTAATGTCGCTTCTACTGGTTGTTCATTTCAAAGTGTGTCATGACGTCACTGTTGGTGAGTCAGCGATTTGAAGCGAGTTTCAGCTTTTATGTCCGAGAAGTTGCCTATTAATCACGGCGTTCAATTTGAACTTGAGAACGTGTACGGTATAACTTGAACGTCGTAGCAACAGATGGCGGTCTGTACGGTCTGGTCCACACCTGTGGAGTAAAGGTCAGCGCGTCTGGCTGTGAAACCAGGTGGCCCGGGTTCGAATCCCGGTCGGGGCAAGTTATCTGGTTGAGGTTTTTTCCGGGGTTTTCCCTCAACCCAATACGAGCAAATGCTGGATAACTTTCGGTGTTGGACCCCGGACTCATTTCACCTGCATTATCACCTTCACATCATTCAGACGCTAAATAACCTGAGATGTTGATACAGCGTCGTAAAATAACCCAATAAAATTAAAAAATGTACGGTCTGTGTGCTACCATAACCTCTTTCGAACTGTGTTTTGAGCGGGCAAGTCGTACCCAGGGTATTTGTTATCATCGGTTGCGTACGGCAACATTCCACAACACATGCTCCGTGTCCATGTTGACCGTCGAAGTTAATATCAACAAATACTGTACGTAAGTAATCGTCTTAACCCTCTCCCCATATCCCAACAGTAAGAAAAAAACTCACCTCAGTACGCGTTTCCAAACAGTTCACATTCCTGCCACTACAGGCGTTACCGTACGTATCGGTAAGTACTCTTCAGAATGAACGCCGTACTTGCTAGGCAACTTCTCTGGCACATAGGTAATACGCCTCTGCGGAAATATAGGAAGATTGAATTCTCTAAGCTCATTGGCTAGCCACATGACGACATACAGCGAGCCATGACACACTTTGAATTGAACACGCAGTATATAGGCTACTACTACTAATTGAACCGTTGAGAAAAACAAAATATTACATTTTCTCCGATAGAATAGCGAATAAATTCCTCCTTCCATTCTGTACGAAACCTTCTGTTCCTGCTCGTAGAGACAGAGGGTTTGTAGAGCGACATGGTACCGGCACTGCTTACCATCAGTACGTGAGCGAGACAGAGAGCAATGTACAGGAAACTCCCTTACTAGTATGAATGTCTTTGATTACACGATGTAATCACGATACCCAGTTCGGTCACCGCTGTCCTAGAGGGAAGAGATCTGTTGGACTTCCGGCTAAGAGATGACAAGAGACCGTAATGGAACACTCAGTCTTATAGTTGGCCGGAAAAAGAAGATGTTGATATATGACTGAATTGGAATAAGAATATATTAACGCTGTTTAT
This sequence comes from Periplaneta americana, assembly GCF_040183065.1. Taxonomy (NCBI): domain Eukaryota; kingdom Metazoa; phylum Arthropoda; class Insecta; order Blattodea; family Blattidae; genus Periplaneta; species Periplaneta americana. The sequence continues at coordinate 72,696,548 of NC_091121.1, forward strand.
GTTTGCAGTAAACGAATACAGATCTTAATAATGATACAAGATACAGTGTCCAACATAATCGGTAGAAGTTACATTATGTAGGCCTATCTTGACTTGTAGCGTAAATTATTTTATTTTATTTTATTTGTCCAGAGATTTACTTCTGTAGATATTCGTCCTCCCTGATTTCTATCTTTGATATCAATTCCAGGTAACAGATCCAATCCCGGTAAATAATCAGTAGATGTGTTGAAGAAGATTATAAATAAGTCGATTCATTACCTCGTTTGTCACAGAACTATCTCTGTAATAATCTCGCCTACATAATAGTATGAGCTGCGCAAATTAAAAACGGATATCAATTAAGCCGAGACCAATTGAGAAGAGTCAATGACTTAGACGTCAAGAGCATGGCATTGAAAAGCAATCAACCAACTTCCCCTCGTTCCAGCTTTGATCTTTGATCTCCAGTACAATATCGAACACGGAACCAATCAATTTGCATCTACAACAGTGTCACACAGGTAGGCATAGAATGACTTTTATTGTACTCAAAAAATTATACGAGTCAGCGTGATGTTGGGACTAGTATTAAATCTCACTTCTAGCTGGACTTAAAACATTTTTCCTCTCGAGTCCTCTACCAGTTATCCTCAAGCTTTCACCCACATAAGAGCTCGAACGAACGTTATTATCCACATCTGGCACTAATCATTAATCCATGCAGATACATGTGTTGCTTATAAATCGAAATGTATTCCGCATGAAATATCTTGTAAACACATCATTCCTTGTCTGAAGACAATGGCAGGCGACCCACAGCACGCAGTTTAAATCAAAAGCTAAATGCTTGCTACTTCTCACGTATCTTAAATCACAATCAACAAGGACGACAATTGAATATGATAATCGATCCAGTCACTGCTAAAAATAGAGTAACAATACAATTGAGTAAATTTATTCCATGTATGAGAATTCTTCATGTATACTTTTTTAATGTGAATTGCTAATTCATCAATTTGAGAAATGAGGTCTTACTAAGCAATAAAACTTAGTCACGCTTTTTGTTATCCTACACATTAAATTCTTCACGTGAGCATACATTTAGTTATGTAAAGAGGCAGCAGGTGACAGGTGGAAAATTCAGGCCATAGAAATAGTGAGGTAATTGCATAAAATGAAAGCAGAGAGCAAAGTTGTGAAACTTATTTTTGCAATACGTATGTCAGATCAGAAAGCGAATTATGTACGTTTTTGGGTTTTCACGGTGCATGTGACCAGAAATAAACTTTTGGGTAGGCTACTCTACAGTGACCTGAAACTTAACATTTACAACGTTATGGAACTATACACAGGTTCCAACATCAGGGCACATACATATAACCAGAGGGGTTGCCTACAGCCTTTCCCAATTATTTTTCTTCAAGACCACATCGCTTTTCTTTGTTTTGACGCGGCAAATAGAATAGAAATGGGTATTTAATACATAAATGATTGAGGAAAAAATATTTTTTATGTTAAATTAATTACATTATTTAACATATTTATCATGGTATCTGATATTTATTAGCAGTCTCTCATATTTTTAATACTCTTATGAGCAAACGTTTTAAACTAATTTCATATTTAACTGAATTCAGAACGTCTTAATGAGAGAAAGGAGTACGATGTTCAATGAAGACTTGATGTAAGTTGGGTTGTAAGATGTAGTGGATAATCTCGAAGCATCTCTAAAGTGACTGACAATATATTTCTGTATTTTTATACCGTATTACTCATATCTGGGAGCTTGATTAACACAAGTAATATGATGAAAGATGAGTGAAACGGAGAAAAATTCTCTCCGGCACCGGGATTTGAACTCGGTTTTTCAGCTCTACGTGGTGACGCTCTATTCACTAAGCCGCACCGGATTCCCTTCCTGATGTCGGATTGAATCTTCCCAGTTTAAGTTTCACCTCTTGGGTTCCCTCTAGTGGCCTACCCTCATGCACTGCGTCATAGATGTATGACAGTAGCACAATGTTCACACATGCACGAAAATATCATAATTATGTAGTTCGGTATATAGTAATAATCTATAAGATATGCGAAAAATAATCACTTAGTGATTTAAGACGGCGCTTATTCGTCGGATCCCGGGCACTTAGTCACTCATAACGAGTGCACCTCTGCACATGTGTGGACATCGTGCCGCTGTCATACATCTATGACGCAGTGCATGAGGGTAGGCCACTAGAGGGAACCCAAGAGGAGGAACTTAAACTGAGAGGATTCAATCCGACATCAGGATGGGAATCCGGTGTGGCTTAGTGGATAGACTGTCAGCACGTAGAGCTGAAAACCCGGGTTCAAATTCCGGTGCCGAAGATAATTTTTCTCCGTTCCACTCATCCTTCATCATATGATGACGCAGAATTTCTGCACGGAAATATCATATGTCCTTCGGTACATCGTAATAATATAATATAACACCAGCAAATTAATGCAAATATTTAGAAAACGTACAATGTAAGTGTCTTGCAAGTTTGAAAATTATTCTCATATTTGTCCAAAAGAAATAATATGTATTAAAAATACTTTCCAGTTCTTCTGAAGCCTCAATACCAAACTGTATATTCAAATTGTAAGCTATTTTGTTTATCTTAGGTAACATTGTTTTTAATTTGTCTTCACTTTTGCGTTGTCTCTAAGTTTGAATCATAGAGGTATTTTGAAACTTCACAAATTCTCAGGCTACTTTTTAAAAGTTGGAGGTTCAATTTACCTGGGATAATTTTTTTTCGCGCTCACTTAATCTATCTCGTCAAACTCGATCGATCGACACGTCAAACATTCGGATCAGTTTCGATCTCATAGAGTTATACGCATAAAATGGTGCCGAAAAGCAGTTTTCAAGGCATGTGTTAGCTACTTTTCGTTTCGTTATGTTCATTTGTTCAAAATCATAGGCAATTCTAACATAACACTTTTTTTGACATACGAGTAGTTGCCTAGCGGTTGGCGACTTACCATGCAGGATATAAAGATGTAGTTCTACGTCAAAAAAATTAATTGGATATTACAGACTACGACATTTTCCCTTTGCTATGACGCATCGCGATTAGAGTGACATTGATCCATATAGATAATACAGGTGGTAGTTTTGGTGATAATTGTAGTAGGCCTAGTTGCGACAGCAGTGGCAATGACAGTAGCAATAGCAGTACCTACTTTATTTAACGACGCTCTTAACTGCAGATGTTATTCAGTGTCGAAACTCAATGTAAGCTAGAAATGGACGACAATTTTTGCTTGGCGCCCTCAACTGGGGATTTTTTTTTTCGTGTGCCGTAAATCTAAGTCAGGGATGCCAAACATGCGCTCTCTAGAGCACAAACATACCATCCCTACTTCCTCCACCTCCTGTCCGCGACTTGTTTTCATATTGTTTTAGTCAGTCGTTACTTGCAGATTGTAAACATTCAGTGGCGTGCAGTTTATAGAATATTTGAAAATGGCACTGTCTATAATACTAAGATACATCTCCAGTGAGAAGTGGGAATATGGTTATTTTGCTGTTGAAGTAAATAATAAAGCTAATTGTCTATTATGTTTCGTTCAATTTCGTTATATACGACATTATACGAGGGAGAGTCAAAAAGTAACAATAATAATTGTTTTATTAATTATGTACAATAAGCCTACAAACACTTCATCACTTTTCAACATAGTCCCCACTACGTTCAATGCAAGTGTTCCTGTTATACTATATTGAAAAATAATGAAGTGTTTGTAATCTTTTTGTACATATTCAATTAATAAAACATTATTATTAAGATTACTTTTTGACTCTCCCTCGTAATATAAGACGGCGTTTCAATGCTGCCCATGGCAAAGATTAGGGCGAAAAACAAACTTATAGGTAAGTAATTATGTAAAATTGTTGTTGTGTTGCTCATTTTATGGAATTTCGTTTTTATTTGGAACTTTTTAATTTCATAAATGACAAAATGGTTAAACGATTTGTTGCCAGCAGTGTCATAAAAACATTAGGGAAAAGTGGTCGAGATTTACATACCAGTTATTGACAATAGAAATGTAGTCTATCTTAGCATGAAAAATGTTGCAATTCCTATAATTTCAATGTCTGAGTCGATATATTGTTGTGAACAGTAATTTTTTTAACGAATCAAATAATAATGCTTTAAATAATCCATGAGTTAACAAATTAAAAGAAGCCAAAACAGAAAAACCCAGTGTAACCTAAATCAGCTGCACGCTCGAGGTTAAAATTGTTATCTTGTCTTTGCTCTGAGTCTATGTACTAACACAATCCAGCCGAATATTGATATATTAGTGCAAAAACAGGAGGTGTCTGAGATCACTTAATCACTAAATAGATTAATGTTTAATAGTCTGTGTGTGGACTTATCAATCTTATCTTAATTTATGTTTAGAGTAGTGATTGTTTTTACAACATGAGTTTATGTACTACCCGCCACTGAAGCAAGTTTTTGATTGAGAGCGATGCATGGACGTCAATCGTGTCTAAAAGTTTTGGAGTGAGGTTGACGTCATACTTTCCCCTTCAGTTGAGTTTGGCATGCCTGATCTAAGACATGGGTCTTCTAGTTTCAGTATACTTCCGAAGGAAGACATACTAAAGGTTTTTATTGCCTTATACCAGTTGTGAACTCGTGAATATCTATTTCAACGGCTAGACTACTAAGAAAGATACCTCCCGTAGTCTAGCCACAATTTTAAATAGTTATTTTAATAAAACTGTGTATTAGGACAAAAATAAAACTTCAAACAATGAAGTCCAGTCTGGATCTACAACAGATGGAAGAAGAATTAATATGTCAAAATATATTCGCTGTTTACAAATTGTATGCATGTTATTGGAAAACCCTGTATATTATTGTAGACCTACACTAAATCCCAGTTCTGAAGTATTCAAACAAGTTCCTAAACTGTAAATATCGTAAATTAACTTTCGATACCCCGAAATGACTGAAGCTGAACCATTTTGCATATTTTCCTATCAACTAAAATGGGTTCCAAAATGAGGTGGATAATGTTGACAGGCATAAATCAAAACTTTCTTTATTACTATCTATCATGGCTAATTAAGGGGCACCGCCGGGAAACGAAAACGGCCAGGGGCATCGGTCACACCAGTCCCAACAGATGATGATGAATTCTCTCGTTACCCGAGTTCCAAATGTGGAAGACCCCATCGGTCAAAAACTTCATGCGTTCGTAAAATCAAACAATAAACTTTTAATTAAAATTTGAAAAGGTAGCCAACGCCTGTTTTCACACCCACACGACTATTAAAAGAATTATAATCTTTTATTCTCATTTTATTTTAACAACATGATACAAGAATGTAGAGTCCTTGTTAGTATGTATTACTGTACAGTCAAGACTCATCATGCGGAGGTAAGAGTATTATGAATCATTCAAATTGTCAATACAAATAAAACAATATTAAAAGAAATACAAAAATATTTACTAATTAACATTTTAGATACCGGTAGATTAAGTCTACTCTATGATTGAAATGAATCCCTTTTGAAACGTTTAATTAAGGAATAGTGGTTATAAGATTTGATCTCTTGTTCATTGGAGATACTTACAATTTTTTACCTTACTAAACACCTATGTAAATAGATGGTGGCTTGTTAATAAAGAATTTTTTCTTAAATTACGCCACACAGGTATGGTTTATTGTCGCGTAGGTGAAAGTTTTTAATACATTATTCAGTCTGAAAACCGAATCTAGTCGTGTGGGCAGAGCACTGCTTGTAATGAAGACGACAATTAGTACTCGGTGTGTTCCCCACCTCAATAATTCAAACCCATCACAGGCCACGGTTTAATACGCTGTTATAGCGGGTGATTCACGAGCTCTTCCCAAGTAAAGGATAGTCGCAACATTACAAAATTGTTATTTATGTTACATGGACCGAAAGTGAGATTTTATTTATGGATTGAGATATTTGCCCATGTGACGTACAATATTTTATTTCATATGTTGAATTTCCTTATTTTTATTTAAATAATATTGAGATGAAGACATTATGCCAATTCAATTCGGGGTCTACCATTCAAAGAGTCGATACAATTCATGAAAGAATCGATATCATTCAACAAGCAGTTGATAGATGAAAAATAATCATGGAGAGAGATTCAGTTAGGTAGGAGAAAACTACAGAAAGTTCCTATGCAGACCTGTCCCGCTCCAACCTCTATTTAACAAAATTGTCCATACCAGGGAACTTATTTTCCGCCACAATTCGCGCAATATCAAGTACCCGTGAAAGTGGTCGATGATATCACTTTCACAGATTGGTAATTATAACTTGTTGGAGGCATATTTTCCGCTCTACTCTACAATCAGCGTAAGATATTGAATATTATTGTGATGTACCGAAGTACGTATATTTTCGTGCAGGAATCCTGCGTTACCATATGATGAAGGATGGGTGGAGCGGAGAAAAATTCTCTCTGGCACCGGGACTCGAACCCGGGTTTTCAGCTCTACGTGCTGACGCTTTATCCACTAAGTCACACCGGATTCCAGTTCCGATGCCGGTTTGAGAAACGTGATCTATCACATTTAAGAGAACGTAAACTCTGTTTTACATAGCATAAAATGTACAATGGGAGAAAGGCGTTCTCAAATTTGAAGGAAAACCTGTTTTTCTAATGGTTAAAATTCTCAGTATGTATATGCAGTCATATCAACAGAATCTATTTGTGTTTATGAGGGAGTGAAGTAGAGAGAGAGATTGACTTTTAGATGGGAAATTATTACTATCATAACAGATTTATAACAATACGGTGCCAATAAATATTGCTTCGCTTTCGTATAGTCCGGGTTAAGTTGCCTCATGTTTCAATTCTCTTCAAAATATCTTTGTTTAAAAGTACATACATTTTTCTTCTTTCAATTTCGCCCTAAAGAATTCTTCAATAATAAAATGTATACAAAAGCGTTCTAGCAAACCCTTCACAGCGATTTCGTTTGGTAAAAAAAGTACAATTCTTTTGCAGGATAGACCTCACAAATCAGTATTGTTTATACATATTATTGTGTTATAAATACATTTCCACTTTGAGTTGTATTTTGGGATATAAGGGTCAAGTTTAATTTGTCGCAACGTCCAATATGCATTCTGTAAAACCGAGAAAAAAAGAACTTTTATAATAGATGTGTTTACTTGTACTGTTTTCAAAATATCGTTCTTTGAGAGTACACATTTTTTTCTTTCATTTTCGACCAAAGGTATCCTTCAATAATAAAATCTATACAATAGCGTTCCAGTAAACCCTTCACAGCGACTTCATTTGGTAAAAAACCACAATTCTTTTACAAGATAGCTCTCTCAAATATGTTACAAACACATTTCCTCTTTGAGTTGTGTTTTAGGGAATAAGGGTCATGTTTAAAACTCCTTATATACTTTACAAATTCATGTATTGACTACGGAAGAGCATGGCTAATCTGTTGTAAACCCCGATGATCCTTCTACAGAACCACGAGAAATTAGGTCTTCATACAGCCTTTCAGCAAACCCTTCTTCCACATCGTACTTTCGATTGTTACTGACGAACAATATTCGTGTTGAAAAACAGACATAGGAATAAAGTTAACTTTGTGGCAATGCTATAAATTTTCTTCTCATGCGCATTACCATTGTATGTGACTGTAATAATGTACAGTCCTAAGATATGTCATAAAAATGAAGTAGGGTTAAGGAGAGAGGAGGTGAAGAAGGAGATCTTTCAAAGAGTAATGTTGAGTCCTGCAAATCGCAAAAGAACTAGCTACAAATGTCGCTAGTGTGACATGTCTTGTGGCCACACGTAGCGACATTTAACGCAGAAACTGAGCAGTAATTGTAGCGCCGTGTGGCCACCCATTTTGCGACAATTACGGCAGCTACATTTGTTGCAGAAAACCTGCTACATTTACAGCTCGTCTGGCCGTAGTTAGCGCTGAAATATTGTATTAAAAAGAAAAATTCATAGCCTTTGGGAAGCAGAAGATACAAAACGTTTCTCTGAAATGTGTTCGGGACGACCTACCTATGCGAAAAAAAACTTTCTCACTTATGAAATACACCACTAAGAAAGCATTATCACGATTGATTTATTGATTCACATCTTAAGCGACTTTTCTTTAGACATAGCTGAAGTTTTGAATGACATTCAAGTTCAAGGATCTCATTACCCTGGTGGGTGTTTTTAAAATTTATACTTTATATGATATTTAATTTATTTATGTATTCATATATTAAACATATTCGATTTCATGGTGCTCGCTCACTTAGTATTTCCTGTGGGCCATGTTCACAATCTTAAAAACGTTGAAAACCCATGGTCTAAAGTAAGAAGACCCAGACTATACTATGCGACCGTGGCGCGATAGCCCAAGAGCCAAGACTCATCAACCGACTGATGGCCCCACGTCCAAATGCCTCAATGGAGGTGAACGATCATCCAATCAGTACGGGGGTAAGTGTCGTTTGCACTACTATCACCGCAGCCGTTATAGCTTGTTTTCGAAACCGGATTTCGCAACCCAAATTCATGAAGATTCCAATAATACTATAGCACAAACAAAATCTTCTACTCTAAACTCAAGTTATTGTCTTACAGTCTGAAATGAAAATAGTACATAATACACTATTACTTTCATTTTACGCTAGCACCAATGAAAATTAGGAATTGCAGCACGTATATCTAATAAAAATAAACACAAAGTCTTATATTTAAGAGGAGCTACAGTGATAATATCGACAATCAAAGATCTCTTTTTCTCTCATCCAATGGTAACCGAAATTCATCACAGTTGCTAAATAGTTTCCAATAAGAAATATGTCAAAATCATTTGGATCCCACCAATTTAAGATACAAAATGTAGCCTAAATGAGTTCGCAGAACAAACCGATAAAGAAGCAATATCCCTATCATATTACGACCTCACATCGTAGTGAGATGAGACCTATGAAAAGACGTCTCCTGAAGCAATGGAAAGGTACGTGGTCTTCAAATCCAAATAGTAAATTCCATAATACAAGATTAAATTCGACGGACACAGTGTGTGCAATTTTCCCGATCTAGATGGACAAAAATCAAATTTCGACTTGTTTAGTTATGCATAGGTGGATATGAATTCGAGCCCTTTAATATTTGAAGAATGTTGTGAGTGATAACTTTTACTGATTTATCAGCGGAAAACTATATTTAGAAGGGTATAAACTTTGAGTTCTTCCTAACACTTCTAGCTCCGGTTCAGTCGTAGAGAGAGAGGCTTACTATGTAGGAGAAAAATAGCCAATTGTTAGTGATTTATTGTGTTCTGAAACATGGAATTTGTTCAGATAGGTACGTTCCTACTAATGTAACTTCAATTACAAGTTTATAAAGTATTTTCCTTCTTACAGTACGGTTTAAATATTACGATTGAAAAACTAATGTTTTTAAAGTTCTCTAAATATAATGTGAGTTTTAGTATAGCCGGTCACGTCCGGTTACAACAATTCTTTTACCTTTAATACAGCAGCATTTAGAGTGTTGAATCCTTGTTTTAAAGTTTGCGCGTTCTTGCGCATTTATCAGTAATTAATTTTTGTCTGCGGTGGAGCGTACGGTAACTGTTCCATATGTGGCTTAACAGCAGAAAAGAATCATTGACTAAGGAAATTTTTAATCACTGAGAGAATGTTTTAGGCCTACAATATTATTTACATGATACGGAATATCAGTTTAAAAATACATGGACACATCTTTATCTAACCTTAACAAACGCACAGTAAATCAGAACGCAAATCATTAGCGGGACAAAATTAATAACTTCTCTGCAGTCTAACGCATTGTTATGAAACTTTGTATATGACGTACAGGTGGCACATATGATTTGTGTACAAACTCTGATTATGTTTGCACAAGAAAAACTACCCCTTTTTAGTGGGTGCAGTTAGACAAAATTAATAATTTCTGTCCTATCTAAAAGATTTTTATTATACACTGTACGGAAGTTGCAGGTAGTATATATTTTTTGTGCACAAACTATATGTACGGTTCCATAAGTTGAACTACTCCTTTTAGGGATGCATTTGAACAAAATTAATAAATTCTCTCCTATCTAGCAGATTTTTATTAAACTTTAGACAGAAGTTTCAGGTGGAATATATTTTTTGTCTACAAAGTCTGATTATGTTTTATAAGAGGAATTGCCTCTTTATAGTGGTGAGTCCACATCTGTGGAGTAACGGTTAGAGCGTCTAGCCGCGAAACCAGGTGGCCCGGGTTCGATTCCCGGTCGGGACAAGTTACCTGGTTGAGGTTTTTCCGGAGTTTTCCCTCAGTCCAATATGAGCAAATGCTGGGTAACTTTCGGTGTTGGACCCCGGACCCATTTCACCGGCATTATCACCTTCATCTCATTCGGACGCTAAATAACCTAAGCTGTTAATAAAGCGTCGTAAAATAACCTAATAAAAAAATATAGTGGTGCATTTAGACAAAATTAACAACTTCTCTCTATATAACATATTTTTATGCAACTTTGCACAATTACTAGGCCTACAGGTAACATACAGATGTAATCAGAATTTGTACACAAAAAATATATGCTACCTGTAACTCCTGTATAAAGTTTCATAAAATCTGTTATGTAGGAGAGAAGTTAATCTTGTGTAAATGCACGCCCTGTAAAGGGCTACTTCCTCTTTTGGAACTGTAAATATAGTTTACATAAAAAAATATATCCTACCTGTAACGTCCGCACAATTTTTCATAAAAATCTGTTAGATAAGCGAGGTTACCATTTTTGTCTAAAACCGCTCCTATAAAGGGGTAGTTCCTCTTACACAATCGTAGTCAGAGTTTGTACACAAAGAACATGTGCTATTTATAAGGTCTGTACAAAGTTTCATAACAATCCGTTGGAATGCAGAAAAGTTATGAATTTTGTCCAGCTAGATTTGCGTTATTGCACACTGTGGGACGTCTTCTCAACTCGATTTCTAAGGCGACAAAATCAAATTCTTATCACTAGAATCAAAATTAACCACTCAGAATTGACTCATCAGTACTTTTCTGCTCAAAGATCATACCCCAGAATACTAAATTACAATCAAGCACATTATCATCACCCATTGAACCCTTCATGAAAACGGGAGGAAACTGTAGAACATCTTTCCAAAATCCAAACACTGGGAGAAACTCTAGTTATTGTGTGAAATTAATTACATTTTTCAAAGCCATAAAGTAGTACGACAAACTGTACAATATTGAAATGTTCATATTTTCATCTAGTGTATACAATAGAACCTCGATAGTCCGAACTAATTGGGACCGGGGCATGTTCGGATTATCGAAATTTGAGGTTTTTATAGCAGTAGCCTATTTAATTCATATAGGCTACTATGCCTATATCGGAAGAAAGTTCTATAGCGCCATATCGGTATTAATGATACATGCAATTTACTATAAAAGAGTTGTTAAGTACTAAACAAAAAGGTCTATTTGTTTTTGTCCATATTTTCAGTTTCGATTCCGACTCTCGTTATTTCAATCATTTGTGTTTTATTCACTTCACAGTATTTTGCCGGTATTATACCGGTATTTTATTAATGCACGTAAATACCGATAAAAACGTCCTAAACTGACGTCATACCGGTATTAAGAATTTCCGATATTCTTTATCGGTATTGAAAAAAAATACCGGTATTTAGGGGAGACTGTTGTACCTTTAGCATAGTGAACCTTTGAACATTTTTTGTTTTTTAATTTTTGCTGCTACCTAGAGGACTTAAACTGAAGTAGATTGTAGAGAAAGCTGCTAAGTAGCTCTGGTCGTAATTTCAGTTCGATTTACTGCAAAGTGAGAGTTCTGTAGACAAAAGAATTTTTTTAGTACCAAAAGTAAACATTTCGTTCATTGATATATGTTTTACAACACAAAACCAGATTGCATTTGTTAATATCTTTCAAGTACAGTGTGTTTCCTATCATGTGGTGAGTAATAACATATTTTAATTTCCATTATTTTTCGAATCTCTAGTTCTGGAAGCCATATTTGTTTAAAAGTGCACCCTCTTGTACCTTTGAACACAAAACATGTTGTACCATGGAACATGTTCCAAGATGCAAAATACTATCAGTTTTTGTTTTTCTTTTATTTTAAGATCATGTCACGAAGTAAGTCTGGAGTTAAGAGGTTCCCAATTGATACGGATGGCTTGAAGAAAGCTGTTGAAGCAGTTATTGCTCCTCCACGAAATAAAATCTGAATCAGAGAAGCCTGCTCTGGCTTATGATGGCAAATGCATTTTAAATATGATTGTTAGTTTTTACAGCTATACTCCCCAGTTACATTCCAGCTGTTCCAACTTACAAGAGGGTATGTTTCAAGGTACATGAACCTGTTGTACCTTTGAACATATTACATATCCCTTCATTTTATTTTTTCCATCCTTAATAGATCTGTAAAACAGGAAAATACATACAGGAAGTTGTAAAGGAATCTTCAATAATTATTTCAAGCATTTTTTATTTAAAATATTTCATTTTCCAAAATTAAAAAAAAAATAAAATAAAATGTGAAAAGTGTTTAGAGGTACAACAGTCTCCCCTACTGCTATATTCAATAGCGATACTGTCTATGGTTAAGCCGAGAAAAAAAAATTCACTGCAGTCGGTAAAGAGTCTTAAAATAAGTTTCATTTATCAGGAACTGGTGGGACACACTGTGCAATACTTTGATGCTCTGTGGGTGGCGAGAAATGATGTCCCGACGAACTACAGAGTGTTGTAAATGCATGTACCAAGATATGCGGATTTATTTGATTTAATTTGTTTAATTTGCATTTAGACTAATAGAGTTTGTGCCTAGAGATGAAGAGTCTTCTCGCCCGTTATTAATGCACTGCACTTCGTAAACTCGCGAACAGCAGGTGGATGAGGCTCGCCGTACATTACGTCCGACATAATTGATGTGGTACTCGCATCCAAGGACCTACCAATACCATTATTGGCTCATTTGTCCTCATAATCGAAACGCCTACACTTCTCAGTATCATTATAAATCACAGTCACAACGTACAATTTTTATAACACCCTGATCAGACGCGAATCTGGTTTTAAAATTGGGGAAGGCAGCAAATGAACACATTATATCAGGTGTAAATTCATCGGTGTCTTAGATGTTGTATTCGCTTTTAAGTATCTACGATAAAAAATTGTTGATGAAACGACAATCACTATTAGTTAAAAATACAGTGCGTTTATAGAACTTCAAAACACATAGCCGAGTCATAGAGAACAATACCCTTTTTAAAATTTCAGATAAACTCGGCAAGGAATTTTATGAATTACTACCCAATGACAAATTTCCTAACTTACGTAATTTCGCAGCTAAAATGCTGGCGTCCCCGCTGTGGAGAAACGGTTATATGTCTGACCGTGAAACGAACGGGTCCGAGTTCAAGTTCTCGTTGAGATAAGTTACATGGTTGAGATTTTCCCGGAGTTTTCCCTCAACCCATTAAAAGCAATTGCTGGGTAAATTTCGACGCTGGACCCTAGACTCATTTCGCTGGCATTATCAGCTTCATCTCATTCAGATGCTAGATAACCATAGCACTAGATAAAGCGTCGCAAAATAACCATTTAAAAAAAAGTTGGTGGCAATTACTGGATCCACATATGTCTGCAAACTTTTATTTTTGTAAAATGAATCTGATTAAAAAATACTACGCGTACTGACTATCATCTCGTTTGTGCTTCACTTTTATGTAGTAATTGTATTCATAACATACAGCGTATTCCGAATCTCACCGGTCCGGTGGCATCAGTGACGTCACGTTGCAGCGAAATAAGGAACAAAACTGCTGGAAGGATCGATGCTGTCATGGCGACTGTGTAAGTGGTTATCTGTGCTACGCTAGCAAAATTTTGCGAAATTTCCGTACTGCCATCTGGTTCAAAGAAAAGATAGCATAAACAATTTATTTCTTGAACCGATAGTAATAACTGGTCCGTTGACATGTTCGCTCATAAGCCATTAAAATATTGTTTTTACGTTGTGCTCATTACAAACAATACAGCAGAACTAAAGCAGAACACATCGCCATGACACAACAGTGCACGATGTCATTCGTCTGCTAATTCCCGCCCTATACAAGAACCAATCAGATTCACTGATGGCGGCTGATGGAGACTGCCACCACCTCTGCAAGTTGATGGCACCGGTGCGACACCGGTGGACATCAATGACGTCATCGGTGGAATTCGGAACACCGTGATGCCATCGGATTGCTCACCGGTGAGATTCGGAATACGCTCATAGACAGACTCGTCCTGACCAAACACTGTAGCCGATCTAGAACACATAAGTGATTATATGTAATGAGTGAGCGCCATAGTAGTACCATATGATTGTCTATATTACGTGTTTATTATTATTTTGTTATTTATTTTACTAGGTTATTTTACGACTCTTTATCAACAGCGTAGGTTATTTAGCGTCTGAATGAGATGAAGATGATAATGCCGGTGAAATGAGCCCGGAGTCCAGCACCGAAAGTTACTCAGCATTTGCTCATATTGGGTTGAGGAAAAACCCCGGAAAAAACCTCAACCAGGTAACTTGCCCCGACCGGGAATCGAACCCGGGCCACCTGGTTTCGCGCCCAGACGTGCTAGCCGTTACTCCACAGGTGTGGACTATTACGTATTTGACTTGACTAATATAATTGCATGCTGTATTAGTTTTGCACATTCCTAACCGAAAAGAAGCCAACTTCATATAGTTATTCGTTAATGTAAACACAAACATCTACGTCCGCGATATTGTGGAAGGAGTGAATTCGATCATGTATACTTTCCCACTAGAGATGAACAACGAACGAGAAAGCAAGACTAGCAGCGCCCGCAAAGCCGAAAAGCCGCACGACAATGTTCTATACGTCGCGTCGTTGACGTAAAGACTGCTTGTGAGTGTTTCGAGACGCTGAAATTGATCACTCCCGAAGTCCCGAACGTCAATCAGCTTGAATCGCCAAAGTTGTTTATATCTGTTTGAACTTTTATCTACTTTGGCAACTGTTATATATGTATAAACAATCAAGTAGCCTATTTGAAACATCATAACTACCTTTTAGTGTATAATAATCCGTTTCCCAGTCTTTATTTAATTACTAGGCCCGTATTAAAAGGCTAGGAATTTTCTTTTCATCAAGTGTGCAATCTCAAGTAAAAAGATATTAACGTTATGTTTTATTGTTTCTTAGAAAAGGAAATTTATTTGAGAATCGTTTTTTTTTTCTATTTATATAACCATAAGTAATATCATATAATAGAACCAGAATATTTTGATGCCAAGATACTGTTCTGTTTTGTCTTTTTGTCTCATTTAAACATTTATAATGTTATTTATTTCAATGATGTATGTTATTCAAAGTTACTAAATCTTTCCACGTCGACCAGATGCTATTTCGAGAATGATGAGCGAGACTCGAAGAGCACGAGAATTACGAGAGGAGACTCGAAAGACAAATGCAACGAACACAGCGAGCGAGAGCGGCAGTTAGTTTTGTTCATCTCTATTTTCCACTCTTATTCCCGTAACTGGATTAGACTTACCAGACGACTCACAAAGCGACTGAATAATTCAACAGAAAGATTGAGTTGGAGTTAATTGTACTGACTAATCGGCTGACTGATTCCATTGGTTTATTAAGATTTTATTAATTAATTTGTCCTACAGAATAACATCTGTAATATTGACAATTAATATTTGAGGAGAAAAATTCGCTCCGGCGCCGGGATCGAACCCGGGTCCTTGGTTCTACGTACCAAGCGCTCTGACCACTGAGCTACGCCGAACTTGGAGTCAGGCCACAAAGGGAAACATTGAAGGAGGGGAGTTTGGTCCGGTGCTGTGGATTGAATTCGGTGCAGCTCAATGGTCAGAGCGCTTGGTACCGTCATTAGGGGTTACTTTGATATTGGGGGCTACTTTGATAACCACTTCGATAGATTACTAAAATCGAAATATATCAGAATGTGGCCAACTTTGGATCTCGTGTTGGCAGTTCTGTTAAACTAGTTATGAGATAGCGACGGTGCTATATAAATACTACATGTTGTAGAGGAGAAATTAAATATTTTGTGGTTTATAAAGTGAATGAGGATTTCTGATACCTCCAAAACTTTGAAGCTAAACAGGTAAGCATACTTATAAATGAATATTCAATTTTATCTTCAAATAAAGTAGTTCTTTGGCATTTAAAGTGTTGCTTGTCGTTCAGTTGAATGTTGCAATATGCATACCAGTTACGTTGAAGAGTCACGGGGTAACTTTGATAGAGAGGATGGGGCTAAATTGATAATCTAGGCAAACATTTAAAATTACATTTATATTGTTTTAGACGTTGTCGCTGTCCGTTCAGAGCTACTATGGTGCGAGATTATAAAAAGGAACCAGGTTCTCGTCAGTACAACAATTTTTCATATTCTTCAGAGGAGCCTGGAGACATATTTTGATGGAGTGGAAAGAGAAAATCCTCTATTTTCAACTGTACCGAAGGCTAATTTTCCAAGCTTGTTGATGAAAGCATTGATCCACATGGATAAGACAAAGTTACAGACAAATACTAATAAACAATCATTTCCCGGAGATACAGAACAGTCTGAAATAAAACACATTTTGATAAAACAGTTCCTTCTCTACGGGCATTTGTCCTTGCAAAAAGAAAGAAGTCCTCAAAAAATTCCGGAGCCTGTAGAATTTGTTGAACAACAGGTTGAGATTTGCCTCATGGCATTTCTTCAAGAACACTGATTTGGGAATTCTAGTACAGCTGGCTCTATGATGAGAAAAAAGAGACGACTCAATGTTGAATGAGGGAAGAGTATAGTTATTGCGTTCACTTCAAACAACAACGGCAGCAATGATGATGAAGAGCCTCAGGTGATTTGTGTAAATAGGCAGAGCAAAGTTTCAGGCCCCAAAATTCCGGAAGATGCTAACATATGAAATAGAATCAGAAAACCCAAAAACAGGAAATTTCATCCTTTCTAAATTTCTTTATAGTAAATATAAGAAAATCTTCACACATGTCTTTGAAATTGTGGACATAGCATCAAATGGGATAGTGATTCATGTCTCAAAAGAGCTGATGAGAGTGTAACAAAATTTAAGCCAATTGACAGAACATTTCTACTATTTCAATGCAACACATCATCAAGATTTTACCTTCTTCAGTCGCACAACTAACTGACAATTCCATGAGTTATGTCTTCCCTATTGTTCTTGAATTCAAGTGAATTCTAGTTTTGTTTCTTTTATTTTTATGAAAAGTTGATTTAGTTTGTAGTCTAGATTAATTATTTATAAGATTGGTAATGTTTTGATAGAACGAATTTAATTTCAACAATTTATATAATTTTCTATGTCTATTATAATGTACAATGAGCCTTTGTACTTTTCTTGCAAATGAAATACTAATGTGGTATTTGAAATGTCCTTTAAATATAATTTCATTTGCTTAATTTGCCCTGATTTACCTCTATAATAGCAAATCTCACAACTTTAGTTTAACTCTATTATGTCATCTTCGAGTTACTACGGAAATCTGGCTTTACATAATGGTATATCAAAGTAGCCCCCATCACAGTTTAGCTTTGATAGTATGGTCTTTATTTTTTTTTCACGGGTACAAATCAACACATTCATTTTCTTAGAAATAGGATAGCAAGGTAAAGACAATCTGATATCTACTTTTTTTTATATGTTAAAGTACTAAAAAGTTAAACTGTAACCATAAAAAAATGTAAGTCAAATCTATCAAAGTAGCCCCACTTGACGGTACGTAGAACCAAGGACCCGGGTTCGAACCCGGCGCCGGAGCGAATTTTTCTCCTCAAAAATCCATTGGTTTCGTTGAGTGAACTGTTCGATTAACTGGACTGATTGGATTGTTATGACTAGACTAATATGTACTGCTATGATTAAGTGAATGAACTGATTTAATGATTGACTGGCTCTATAGTTGTACTGATTTGACTGTCTGGAATTAATTACTCGAATCAACGGGGGAATTATCTAGTTGGCTGGTTGACTGTAGGCCTATTGACTCGACTGCAGCCATATTTTACTATTTACCAACAAGGAATGCGAAAGAAGTTAACAGTTCCTGGAATTTCCACAGGATACACTCCTTCCCAGCATCAAGATGACATGATGAGGCGAACAATGACAACATTATTTCGGCGATAAGGCAGCCAGCTATAAGCCTCTGTGACTTGCAGTGGTCAAGAGACGTGATTATACATAGGCGGGTATAAGCCGACTTAATACGTCCCAGCTGCAGACAAAGTGTGAGTCTCCTAAACAACTTACCAGATAAGCGACAAAGGAATTTCTCATTTAAATATAATGGTTACAATGAAGACACTAAGTTAAGAGCATACTCAATTCCATCACTTGATGAGATACATTCCAAAAGTTTCTAGAAAGTTGAAATATTTCTTTTCTCTGAAATAGCAGCTTCAAAACTTTCATGAAGAGCAATTCCTATTTAAGTAAATTATAATGAGTCAGGAGTATCTAATTTGTTTTCTGTTAGTTAGGGCCTAGATCATATATGTAACAGATAGATCATCGCTATATTAGAATCGTTTGCACTTTGAAGAGAACAACCGCCAGGATCACCACCCGTCCGCCGTAAACGAACACGAGATGGCAGTACAGTCGCTACTGCAATTCAAGTGGGAATTATGACGTGACTCCTTATTTAATAACTAGATGGCAGCGTAGTAAACCTGACAAAATTTGTTAACTTCAAAACCTATAAGGCCGACCTATCTATCTATATATGATGTAGGGTTAGGGGCTCAAACAAGATTGCAGTCTCTCTCCATTATTATTTATTTTATACCTGGACAAAATAATTAAAGAATGAAAATCATTCAAACCCCCGGGCATATGTATACATTAATAGTAATATAGTATTACCACAGTCTAGTATCTACAGTCACGAAGCTTGAGTTGTGAGGGTGCTAGGAACAATAGACAGTGCCAGTACTATTTCGCATTGTCTGTAATGAGGCGATATTATCGATCCTAGTGGTTAGCAACTATCTATGGATGCATATTTACTACGTATTGAGCTTCGTGACTGTATATACTGTACTGTGGTATTTCAGTCATTTTTGCAGATAACCAAATATTGATGCCAGAAAGTGAAGATGTTTTACAACGATCCGCTTTTAAACTGCAGTCCATTCTTAGAAATTACAATATAAAACTTTCAGAGGATAAAACTAAGTCAATGGCAATAACTGGAAAAAACACTTTCTATAGTTAAAATACTGATAAATAACAAAATTATTGAACAGGTAACAGATTTTGTGTACTTGGGAAGTCACATATCTCAATTTGAAAAACCAAAAAGATGTTCAGACAAATTTAGTAAAATATAACAGATTAAATGGCGTGTTGAAGATAAATTTTGGAAATATATGAGGAAATAAATTCAAATTAGACACCACAACGTTATTCCTAAACCAGCTCCTCTTCTATAAGAAACGAATGTTGGATTCTCCAGCAACATGATAAACACAAAATTAACTGTTCACAGATGAGATTTTTACATTCGTCAAGTGGAGTGATTTTACGAGATAGAATTAGTAGTGAGAAAATTATGGGAAAATGGCATGTCGAAGACATAACAAAAATAAAAAATACCAGTCCAAATAGAGCCATCATCTTCAAAGGATGCCAAGTAACCGTTTATCTAGGAAAACATTAAAGTATAAACCACAAGTAATCTGAAACATAGGAAGACCATTTCGCTGATGGACAGGTCAGATTTTATAGTCGCAGAAGGGGCATTGGTTACCCAGTACTGCAAAGATAAGAAGAAGAAGAAGAAGAAGAAGAAGAAGTTAATAATGCCGATGGTATTTGACGATACGAGCTCCAGGATTTGTCATGGATTATCTGACAACTGGCACAAAATGTATATGTTTGAAAAACAAAAGTATTTTCCTCTTGAACCGGTCAGTTTCTGTCACTTCTTAGAAGACTGAAGTGAAGCTCAATCCTTAGTGTTGTATATGTATGTATTTATTCACTCTGCAAATGGGTATATAAACGGTGACAGTGGGAACTAATTACATTCAATAATGACAATTAATAATAAACACAATTAATAAAAATATAATTAATAATACATTAATAATACTAATAATAATAATTAATACTTATAATAATACTAATAATAATAATAATAATAATAATAATAATAATAATAACAGGGAGCATCCTAAATTAAATGAAGCACGATCACTTAAAATAACATTTAAAGTCAATCTAATTTGTATCTTAACCCTGAGTTCGAACTAAAACTCACGAGTATGATATGTTCATACCTCCACAAGTATCTTTCAGCACTACACTCATTTCGGTGACAACTCACTCACTGCACTGGAACTACGACACATTTCACTGACTCTATCCTGATTTCACTAACACTTCAAAAACATTTCACTGCACTGTCACTATAAACTATAAAGCTTCACTGACAGAAACATATTTCGCTTACACAACACAATTCACACTTCACTCTTCACTGACACAACAGTGCACACCTGTGGAGTAACGGTTAGCGCGTGGCCCGGGTTCGATTTCCGGCCGGGGCAAGTTACCTGGTTGAGCTTTTTTCCGCGGTTTACCCTCAACCCAATATGAGCAAATGCTGGGTAACTTTCGGTGCTGGACCCCGGGCTCATTTCACTGGCATTATCACCTTCATCTCATTCAACGCTAAATAACCTAAGATGTTGATAAAGCGTTGTAAAATAACCTACTACTACTACTGACACAACACACTTCTTCACTGATACAACACTTCAGTAACAAAATATCAATTACACCCTTTCAATAGTGTGCATAATATACTACCGTCTATTAGTATAAAGTCTTTAAGCCTATTTTAAATACATTTTTGATTATTGGTAAAGACTTTAGTAAGTCTGCAGGTAAAGCACTCCAGTCCCTGATAGTACGATTGAGGACAGAAAACTTTCCAGTGTCCGTCCTTTTTCTTCTTTCCCTCAATTTATATGAGTGGTCGTTCCTTGAAGAGTAATTTGGTGGCTGCAACCTATTTTTATTTCTCTCCAGGCAGGCTCACCTCTGTATGTTTTGAACATTGCGCATAATCGAATTCGCGTTCTCCTGTCCGTGAGTGTGTCCCATTATTGTCTGATATCACTCAAATAAGTTTGATCCTTCAAAGTTTCAATAACAACGCATATGCTGTTAATACCTACAGCAATCCTCGGATCGAGGTACCTCCAAATTAGGAGATGGAATCAATGGTCCCCGTCCCCTGGTGTTGAGTTCATGAATTTATTACGTCGTGGAGAGCTTGTCATTATGGTATCAAATGATACAGGCAGAGAGACTCGCAGTGATAATAGTAAAGAGCTTAAGTACAGGGCGACGAAATCAAATTTCATGTGAGAAAGCGAGGCGCATGGGTGTTGCTTGATTGGGAGGCCAAGATTGATGTCATATTGTTTTTACGCCCATACGGAACATAAGAGGATCGATGAACAATGCTCACAGACTTGTTATCATGCCACGGGTTAAAAATAGAGATGAGAGAGAGACCTAAATCGGAGCTCTGTTATAATAATCAAGTTGTAGTACGCCCCTTGCAGCTCGCAGTACACGGAGGGCGTAACCCCACATCTCCAAGGCGCACAGTAGCCGAGGGTTCACCTGTCCTCGCTCTGCGAAACCAGTACGGCGGACCTGGTTATTGTTTTTCTTTATATTTCATATCCTTCATATGTTTCTTTTTATTTTATTTTACTTCCTTTCTGTTCCTATAACCACAACAAACTCTTATCAAGTCGTCGGCACAATAATGGTTACCTTGCCTGTCAACTGATAAGTTCGCGAGTTCCAATCCGACTGATAGATTGTAGGAGAGCTCTATAAATTCTTAGCATCTTCTCTTCCAGAATTGAATTAAATTTAGGGAAATTAAAAGAACTCTGTCTCTGACCAGAGAATTCGAGATACTATTAGCGACCACATAAAGAACTTTAAAGAACCAAGTCTTGTTAACAGAAGTTTCTGATCCACGACACTGCAAAGAAATCTTGCATATAAATATGGAGAAAAAATTGGGGACAAGCACAATGAGCCAACAGGCTGCAGTGCAAGGGAGCTTAATATCGTAAGGGTTACCAAAGTAAAATAACTATAAATAGCAATAGTACGAGCGGCAAATATCACATGGCCGTGTTTCGAAAGGAAACAACAATAACAGGTCCAATAACAAAAAGGAAACTATAACGACAATGAAAAGAACAATAATAAAAATAAAATAATATAAACAGAAGAACAAGTAAGAGTGTTAATAATAGAGAAAAAGAAGTTAGTGGTAGTACTCGCAGAAATAAAAATTAGGAGTAGAAGTGTTTGTTAACAGCAGGAACAGAAGTGTTAATACTAGGAGAAAAGTGTTGATAGTAGGAGTAGAAGTGTTAATAGCAGGAACAGAAGTGTTAATAGTAGAAGTGTTAACAGTAGGAGTAGAAGTGATAATAGTAGGAATAGAAGTGTTTGTTAATAGCAAGAACAGAAGTGTTAACAGTAGGAATAGAAGTGTAAATAGTAGGAGTAGAAGTGATAATAGTAGAAGTAAAAGTGATAATAGTAGGAGTAAAAGTGTTGATAGTAGGAGTAGAAGTGTTAATAGTAGGAACAGAAGTGTTAAAAGTAGAAGAGTTAACAGTAGGAGTAGAAGTGTAAATAGTGGGAGTAAAAGTGATAATAGTAGAAATAGAAGTGTTAATAGTAGGAGTAAAAGTGTTAATAGTAGGATTAGAATCATTAATAATAAGATAAGAAATGTTAATATTGGGAGTAGAAATGTTAATTTTTTATTTTAGTCGGTTATTTAACGACGCTGTATCAACTACTAGGTTATTTAGCGTCGATGAGATTAGTGATAGCGAGATGATATTTGGCGAGATGAGGCCGAGGATTCGCCATAGATTACCTTGCATTCACATTACGGTTGGGGAAAAACTCGGAAAAAACCCAACCAGGTAATCAGCCCAAGCGGGGATCGAACCCGCGCCCGAACGCAACTTCAGGGCGGCAGGCAAGCGCCTTAACCGACTGAGCCACGCCGGTGGCTAGAAATGTTAATAGGAGTAGAAGTACTAATGGAGGAGAGGTGTTATGAGTAGGAATAGAAGTGTTAACAGTAAGAGTAGAAGCGTTAACAGTAGGAGTAGAAGTGTTTGTTAATAACAGGAACAGAAGTGTTAATAGTAGAAGTGTTAACAGTAAGAGTAGAAGTGTTAACAGGAGTAGTAGTGTTAAGAGTAGGGGTAGAAGTGTTAATAGTAAAAGTATTAATACGAGTGGAAGTCTAATAGGAGCAGAAGTGTTAATAGTAAGAATAGAAGTGTTAATAGTAGTAGGAGTGTTAACAGTAGGAATAGAAGTCTTAATAGAAGTAGAAGTACTAATAGGAGCAGAAGTGTTAATATTAGGAGAAAAAGTGTTAATAGTAGGAATAGAAGTGTTAATAATAAGAGCAGAAATGTTAATAGTGGGAGTAAAAGTGTTAATAGGAGTAGAAGTACTAATGGGAGCAGTATTACCAGTAGGAATAGTAAGAGTAGGAGTGTTAACAGTACAGTAGAAATGTTTATTAATAGCAGGAACAGAAGTGTTAATAGTAGAAGAAGTGTTAACAGTAGGAGTAAAAGTGTTAACAACAGGAGTAGAAGTGTTAATAGTAGATGTATTAATACGAGTGGAAGTCTAATAGAAGCAGAAGTGTTAACAGTAAAAGTAGAAGTGTTAACAGTAGTAGGAGTGTTAACAGTAAGAGTAGAAGTGTTAATAGAAGTAAAAGTACTAATAGGAGCAGAAGTGTTAATAGTAAAAATAGAAGTGTTAATAGTAGTAGGAGTGTTAACAATAGGAGTAGAAGTGTTAATAGAAGTAGAAGTACTAATAGGAGCAGAAGTGTCAACAATAGGAGTATAGATGTCAATAGTAGGAGTAGAATTGTTAAAAGTAGGAGTAGAAGTGCTAATAGGATTAGAAGTACTAATAGGAACAGAAGTATTAACAGTAGGAATAGAAGAGTGGTGGTAAGAGTAGGGTGTTAATAGTAGTATAGAAATGTAGTAGGAGTAAAATTTTAGTGTTAGTAGCAGGAGTAGAAGTGTTAAAACTACAAGTAATGTTAGTGATAGTAGTAACTATTTGTGTATTGTAGTAACGCGGCCGAGTAGCTCCTCAGTTGACAGCATCTGGCTACAAACTGAAAGGCCCCGGGTTATGACGCGATTTTTGTCGTTGCCAAACTTTCAGAACGACCTCGGGGTCTACTCAGCCTCCTGTCAAATTAAATATCGCGTCTTTCTCAAAGGTGAAAGGCAGTAGGAGTGTGGTGCCGACCACATCACTACATTATAGTGTAGACCTGTAGAGCAGTTTAGTATTTTCGCAAGTCAATTAATATTTTTTTGTATTAGAGTATTTCATTTCTTCTAATCTTTATATACTTTCTTCTAATCGTGTAATAGTCAATAATTAAATCCCACTCGAGTTTTGATTTTTTCTAAGTAAATCAAAACCTCTAGTGAGATTACTGTTGAAAATTGTTTATTAATTATTGTTTGAAAACAATAATTTCTCCCTAGACACTTCGTGTGAAGATGTGCTGTGGAGTTTCAACGCTTCTTGGTGTGAGCGGTTTCAGATCACGATCTTGGAGCAGCAGACCTGGCAACAGGGTGTACCGACGAAAGGGTATTAATTTAGTAGGATCTACCCACGTAATAATTCAGTCTGGCCCCTTGGCTACTCACGTAACTTATCTCGTTGCAGTTTTAATTGATGCTAACGCAAGCAACGTTTCATTCCAGCGATCGCTAACAGATGTCAGCACCCGTCTGCACGGTTTCTATTACATTATATTTTATACGCCTCTTCGTTCCCTAAGGCGATGTATTGGGAGAGACGGTCCCACCATCTATTGTGAAGATAATGAACCAATAACAGAAACTGCTGACTACCGACACTTGCAGAAAATTCTTTACGTCACGATATAAAATACTTAGGAAACAAACTTCGACTTGGTATTATTTGTTAATTTAAACTTATCCAGCTCCGAACGAGTGGGCGTAGATTTGCAAGCTGGTTACTTGCTTGATAGATTTGGTAACTGATTTTCGAAATCAAATTTTCTACTAGAAAGATTTCGTATTGCCAAAGTAATTATCTTCAGTCTCTAAGTGTAATTTTGCCATCATTTAATCCTTCTGTAACAATTGCAGTTCGAATATGTTTGATTTTAAGCAGACTATTACACTTTTACTACGCCATAGTACTTTTGACCAATAAAACAGAACGACGTGTTTCAACCAATCATGGCTGCTTATCCTTCAATTTTTATCACCTCCCTAGCATTTGTTTCTTCGTTTGCCAACATTGTACTTTCAATAATTGTACCTTTTAAAATTATTCATGTTTATTTCATCATCCTTAATTAAAACATTTCTATCATTTATCTTCTTTATATTAGGCTATATTTAAGTTATGTTATAGCTTCTGCTGTATGAGATTGTGAATAGTCACGTATCAGAGATTGTTTAATATATATTGATAATTGAAGTGGAATGCAACTGTTTTAATAAAAATGAAACTGAATCAAAAAAGCCTTCTTTACTAGTAATCGTCCACAGAATTCAATGAAGATTGTATAGCTTGCACAACCAGTAACAAGAGAACAGCTGATCATGACACACTACTACCATCTAGCGTAATATCTGTAATGATGAGAAGGTACAATAATACGGTTTCAAGACAGATTAGTATTACTTAGTAAGTAAAGTAATATTTTATTGTATTAGAGGACTTTATTTCTTCTAGTCTTTATAATAATTATAACAATTATTGTACTTTCTTCTAATCGTGTAATAGTCAAATCACACTCGAGTTTTGATTTTCTCTAGATAAATTAAAACCACTAGTGAGATTGCTATAGACAAATTGAGGTTTACCACCCTCTCATATAACGCATATATGTATTATTTGTCTAGTTTTGTTCCATGTTAATCACGTGAACTGGGACTTCAACTGTTATCAATACAGCATGTGATGCATCACTCTGAATAGTAAAATGTTAAGAAATTTAAAAAGCTGATTTAATTTTAAACAGTTGTATATTCTTACATATTCCATTTTATTTTTTTTTTCCATTCAATTCAGTTCTTTGTTTTTATGCACACAAAATTTCATCTCTTTAACTTAAAAACTATGGTTGTAATAACTTTTTAAAGAAAAGGTTGTATTTTCAATGACATCCAACCTTAAGAAAGCTGAAAACAGCCGAATCTCTCCTCAGTAATAGTGAATAAACATAGGCCTGCATTGCCTCAAATTCGTGTAGATATTCGACAACGTTTCATCCACTTACTACTCGTTGCGTCGAAGCCAGGAGACAGACTACTCATATGACACGTGTCAGAGGGCAGCAAAGAAAGAGGACATACGACTTTACCATACAAACAATGCAAAAGATGGCGGAACCAGACAAGGGGAAAAAAAAGGAGTGCAGATACTGGGCAGACGAAACTTCCCATGTTGTTCATCAAACATTCTGAAAAGGTTTGGGGTGTGGTGCGCAGTATCTGCCGTATCAATGGGTCCATTTTCTTCGATGACAATATGAACACTGAGGTTTTCGGTAGCATCTTCAGGAAACCACGGAAAGATCTCTTTTACGTGTTGGAAACCTACGGCAATGAATCCACAGCTTTACTTCTCTCTCCCAGAAAGCTACTGTCAATCTTCATTAAACTATGGTATTCACTTAACTTTAACCTTACTTTCTCCGTTTTTAATAAATGGCGTTTGGCCCACTATGGCTCTGATCCCTTCAATTTATCGTTCTTTAAACTCCATGCTCTGCGCCGTAACGTCGTGGTCTAGGGCATCATGCCTAGACTCGCGTTACGGACTTCTCTCTGGTTCGAGTTCTCATGGGGAAGAAATTTCGGCCAATGTATGTAACCGGTGCCCACTATATTGATGGATTTGGAGAGCTGAGAAGCGAAATCCGGTTATGAAAACCAGCTATAAAGACTAGAGGGATCATCGTGCTGACCACATGATACCTCCGTACTGGTTGAATGATCGTTTTCCTCTTCTGAGCGATGTTGACGTGAGGCAGTAGCCAACTGACCGGTCTTGGCTCTTGGGCCGTTTGTGCCACGGACAGACAGAATCTGAGAATTTGTTATGGTATTACATGACATTCGTCTTACAGTTTGGGAAAACATGGGTAAAATCGAATTACTCAGCCCAAATGGAATTATAATCAGGAAAAGGAAGTTCATGCCCTAAAAACGTGAAGAATATGTATGTATGTATTCCGTAAAAATAGATAAATATGCTACAAAATATGCATTATCAGTCTGAGATTATTTTAACAGAATAATAAGGTATGTATATTATTTTAATGTACCGAAGTACTCTTTCATCGTATAATAAGGTATAGGTAACTTACGTTTAGTCTATGGATTTTGAAGTGCTTGCCTCATTGCTGAATGCTCTATTTATGCTGTTACAGTTCACAACTAAGCAGTGACGTATGTTTTCTGTTATTCTTCGCTTGTCTCTCAGCATAGCTTTGTAGCGTGAAAAACGTCCTTCTACGTCACAAGAAGTAAGAGTGGCTTGCACAAAAGCTGTGAGCTGTTCTACAGAAAATTTTGTTGATTTTTTTGGGGTGTTTTTCCTTCGAGAATACTATCTTGAATTTCCTTAGTTGATAATAGCCAGGGTTTTTGAAAGGAATATTTGCTGTTTTCTCGTTCACTTTGTCTCCTACATTTCCTGGAACTGATGTTAAACTGGATATTGTTCTATCGAAATCTGCTAAAAACTACAGTAAAGGAATACCAATTGCTAACTTGAGAGGCTCCCTATGAGGGCGTCATCGTTACGTTCAAAATTCATAAACATAAATTAGTCGTGTTTACGAGGTTACACACTTTTAAAAATGAGGGAAAGACAAATAAACATACATAATATGCAGTTTCCGTCCATAAATGTTAAAATATGATGCTTTTATAAATAAAGGCAAAATATGCACTTTTATGCACAATAAAAGTAATATCATTGTATTCAGAAATTTGTGATTCGTGTAGATAATCTTTCAGCATATTCACACAAGATAGAGAACAAATATGCAAATGCATGAACTTCCTTTCCCTAATCATAATTAATCTTTGAGAATGAGTTCCACTTCCTAGCTCGTAAATGACGGCAGTGGCCCTTTCTGTTGTTCTAAGCGATATTAATTAGACTGACCACGTGGCCATGAAGTGTCTCTGCACGTGGATGCGTACAGTTCATAATCCTTACGAGGAGTTTTTATGAAGGTAAACATATGTTTGTGTTAAGAAATGTCGTCGTCATAAACATTTTAATGACTACGAGTTTTGTTCATATTTATAAACACCTACACTAATTATTTGTGGTATGACGTGATTACATCACAAGCGTTGAAGTCAACTATAAATCATGATTTTAATTATGAAAAATCGAGATCGTTATACGATAATTCACAAGGCAGCATAAATACTCTTTAGATAAACAACTACAATATTTTAGGCTTTAATTATTGTACCAAGGTTCATAATGATTTATTAACATCATTACAACATAAATCAAAGACTATGTATGAAGCAGCCATATAAGAACATCCATTGTCATTCATTTTCACGCATTAATTTACAATAATTAAGAAATTAGCTACATTGGTGAATAAATATAATACATGCGAATAGTTACTGCAACCAAAATTACGTAACATACAGTAGCGTTTACAGACACAAATTCAAATAACTTTGGTTCGATTTTCGTCAGGAAAAAGATTTATCTTTCATATAGATTGGATTTGAACCCGGGAATTTTACTTGAAGCAAGTAAAGAAATAGGTTTGGAAGTAAATCCCGAAAAGACAAAGTATATGATTATGTCTCGTGACCAGAATATTGTACGAAATGGAAATATATAAAAATTGGAAATTTATCCTTTGAAGAGGTTGAAAAATTCAAATATCTTGGAGCAACCGTAAGAACACGTTTTAAATAATATAAGACAGTGCAACACCTGATTCCAAGTGGTGTCGTTTGATGACAAAGCCTTCTTCCAGTTGAGAGACCAATCCTCTGTTCTTACAAATATATTCTGTTTCAGACGCTGTTAGGTCTAACGTAATACCAAGTTTAAAACTAGAATTAATTGAACAACTCCAGAGTGTATTGCATGGTGATAACAGTTTCATTCATACTTCTGAACACAACTTTGAAAATAATTCAGGAGCAAATGACTTATAACTTATAATAAACTAATTAGGCCTATTCATTAATAATAACAAAGCTATAATTGGAAATGTAACAGATTAAAGTCAATGATATTTATTTATAACAAGACGTGCAGCGAAGCACATGGGTATTGCTCCTTAAATAAAATACTACTACTTTATCAAGAATTAGGGTAAAATGTTTCATAGGATAGAATCTAGGTAAAGATTATTATTTTTGGTCATACAGAATACATCTGTTATGGTAACAATTAATATTAAAGGAGAAAAATTCGCTCAGGCGCCGGGGATCGAACTCGGGTCTTTGGTTCTACGTACCAAGCGCTCTCACCATTGAGCTCAATCCACAGCACCGGATCGAACCCCCCTCCTCCAGTGTTTTTCCCTTTGTGGCCTGACTTCAAGTTGGGCATAATATTAATTGTTACCATTGCCCAACTTGGCCTGACTCCAAGTTGGGCATAATATTAATTGTTACCATTGCCCAACTTGGAGTCAGGCCACAATGGAAAAAAAACACTGGAGGAGGAGGGTTCGTTCCGGTGCTGTGGACGAACTTCGGCGTAGCTCAATGGTGAGAGCGCTTAGTGCGTAGAACCAAGGACCCAGGTTCGATCCTCGGCGTCTGAGCGAATCTTTCTCCTCTAATATTAATTGTTACCATAACAGATGTATTCTGTAGGACCAAAAAAAAATAATTTTTACGTAGATTCTACGAGCAACAGTGCATATTACTGTACAGATGACTGTGCATATTACTGTGGAATCCCGGCCACCAAGTCACTCAACTGAGTGCGCTCCTTGTATAATGGCAGTTGACTTAATATAAAATGTCAGCATACATTCCCAACTTGGAGTCAGGCCACAAAGGGAAAAACACTGGAGGAGGGGGGTTCGATCCCGTGCTGTAGATTAAATTTAGGGGTTGCTCAATGGTGAGAGCGCTTGGTACGTAAAACTAAGGATCTGGGTTCGATCTCAGGCGCCGGAGCGAATTTTTCTCCTCTAATATTAATTCATAGGGTAGGATATACAGTATGTGTACGACTACAATGAACATCATGACATTTTATTGTGATGGTGGTTGTAGTGAAAATTACATAACATTGATCAAGTATTTTACTGTATAATCATTTCATAAAGTATAGTGAATTTTATTTATTTTATTGGGTTATTTTACGACGCTGTATGAACATCTAGGTTATTTAGCGTCTGAATGATATGAAGGTGATAATGCCGGTGAAATGAGTCCGGGGTCCAACACCGAAAGTTACCCAGCATTTGCTCATATTGGGTTGAGGGAAAACCCCGGAAAAAACCTCAACCAGGTAACTTGCCCCGACCTGGATTCGAACCCGGGCCACCTGGTTTCGCAGCCAGACGCTCTGACCGTTACTCTACAGGTGTGGACTAAGTATAGTGGATAAGGAGAACTTCTTCCGTCTCACAAAAGCACCAGGCCACGGAGGCACATAAGGGGTGTAACTACAAAATATCGTATTAATTCCGCCCGCTCGATAAAGCACGTATATCACTAGCCTGTGCAACTGTCATTTGAAAATTATTAGTTTATATGTTAAAATGCAGTGCAGTTATAATTGTCCGAGGCAACTTTTAGGCGCTGGGTACCATAATTTATGATTCTGTCACCCGCATAAGTTATGTACCTGAAATAATGCCGTTGTGTTTGATGAGGTAGGAGGAACACAACTGCTTTCTGGCTGCCCAAGATTTTAGGATCAAGCCAAGATGATATTTTTAATCTTTTTTTGTTTTCATCATCATTATCATCACCTTCAAAACCATCGCTAGCAGTAATGATCAAAAAACAGAATGATTTAAACAAATGTTAATACTTTATACAGTGAAATCCCTATACAGCGCGGGCCAATAGACCGCAGATTCGGATGTAACATGGTAGCAAGTGCATACGTCTGCAAGAAAAAAGAAGAGTTCTTTCTCTTCAGCAATAGCTTTTTTTCTTTTTGCCCGTCACGTTCGAGAAAATGTAGAATACATCTTAATTAGCAAAAACTAGACCACATTATTCATTATGAAGACTGTAAAAAAAGGCACGTAATCGAAAAGATAAAAAATAATATTTCACCTATAGAAAATCTTTTCCACGTGAATAATGTCATAGACCCCTTGTATTGATTACGTGGACCTCCGGAGATCAGGGGATCACTGGTGTAAACTACAGTTAGTGTAATTATACAGCACAGAATAATTAATTTGTATGCAACTTCATTTGAAATAATTCTATCTTGCAGAAAAATTTAATATTAGTCTTAATTTTTTTTATAAACGTACACTATCAGAAAAAAGTTTTGTCGTACAGATACTTTTAAATCCCAGAAAGGAGGCATTGCGCATGATCAGACATAAAACGCAACAAATCCAATTTTATTACCTCAACTAGTTGTTCTCTCGTGAACCAGGTCGTTCGTCCTTTGATCATGCGTACTGCCTACACTCTGGGACTTCTAAATATCTATAGAACAAAACTTTTTTCCTGAGACTGTACATATTTTTATGTATCAAGGAAGTAAAGTTGTCATTTCATTGCGTATTTTATGACTAGGGAACGGATTTCTAGGCTCTAAGAAAGAGAGATTTAAGACTTTATAAAATCCAATTTAGGACTTTTAGGAATTTATAAAAAAAAAATAAGAATTAATAATTTTAACTCTGGTAAATATTCCACTTTAAAGCAATTCATGTATAAAGAAGTCGTTTCTGTGTAATCTTCTCCAATAGCCCTACTGTATTTGAAAGCCATATTGGAAACCCGATAAGTTGCTTTATTAAGTTAAACACAAGATCCGTCTACGCTTATCTGTTTGGAACAATTAATTAGAAGTTATGGTACACATTTTGTATAATGCATATTTAACGTTTTCGACTCAACTGAGTCATCTTCAGAAACTGTGCCAATGAATACAAAAATACATCTGTTTAAATATAATGTACATGTGTGTGATCCAATGCAATGTGAAACACTAATAAAATCAAACAAAGTACAAGCATCTGTTATGAGTCAATATAAATATAAAATTTGAAAAACATCGATAAAATATCATGCACGTACAAACTGTTATGTAAGTAACTACTGTATTTTAGTAGAAATAGATAATTTGTGGAATAAAAAATCATACTGTTTGCAGCAGTACACCAACATTTGTTTTTCTATATTCTCCATGGCGAATTTCTTTCGATGGCGCCTGAGCAGCCGCTTGTAAACTGAGCATTCCTTTCGACGTGATAGTATATTGCAAACGAATTTCCTTCCCCTTCTAAGATTACTGTGAAACAAACTTAACACATCAGTGTTTTTACATTTAAAAGAGCATTCTTATAGTTTTTGAGCATTTTTGTATTTTTAGTACCGATATTTATATTTTAAATATGCGCAAAACACTGAAGGGAGCTTTTCAGGCACAAACATAGTTTTTAGGTATTTATAGGAGATTATCGTTCATTTTAGACATTAGAATTTTAATAGGGAGATTCTATGTACACGAAATGTAGACATATCAGAATAAGATACGTCTATAAAGTGGCAAACAAAATAGATACGGAACTAGAAACTCGTTTCCTATTTATGACATGTATTTCTGCATACAGAGTGCTAGGGGTATAAGTGCCGTCCTTTTCATAGTCGTCGGGGACGGTCTACAGAATCAAAAAATGTTCATACAACATAGGGTCAAAACTTGATAGTTTTCCTAGAAAAAAATATTTCTTCTCTTATTTTATTCGTGTTATACTGCTTATATCGTTAGTAAAATTAAGAAAAAAATTACATCAGTAGGTATATCTAGCAAAGAGTTAATATTAGTTTAAATACATATTTGTGTGTTCTATTACATTTTCGTGAAATTAAATAAAATTGCATGCTTAAATTTGTTAATATTCTGGTGTGAGAGACGTGGCAACGTGTTCAGCAGGCAGTACTCTGCACAGACGTACGTACATGTCAGCTGAGCTCAAGTTCCCTGTCCATTGGCCTACTGCCGAGCGGATGACAGTTCGGTACCAGGTATTCGATAAACAACTTACAATGTCATTCACATTTAAGAAATATCATATGTTATTAATTTATGGAGAAAGTCGTCGTAATTCAAGTGAGGCAAGATGTTTTCCGCAATGAAGATTACCTAATCGGCGAACTTTTGTAGTGGTTTCTCAACGATTATTAGAAACTAGAAGTCTCTTACTTCGTTTCAAAAATCACACAAACAGAAATTTCTTCAAAAATGTTACTGCTTCATGGAAGCGGGAGAGATTAAAATGTTGCATTTAAAAAAGGTTCCTGTGCTTTTGTGCAGTAAACCATTATTGTTTATTTTTATACGTACAATAAAAAATGGACCAATATTCCCAATATTGTTAAATAAAATTGAAATTTACCATAAAGTTCTATTAATGAGATTGAAAGTTTGCATTTGCTGTTCGTTTCATGTAAACAACGGTCAGCCCCTGCATTAGAACAGAGCATCAGTTTTGTACCGGTATGTCTGTATCCGCTTGAGCTGTACCGTGTACTTGTAAACTCCCTCCTCCCCATCCAGCAACAATGCCAAACGCCTAATATTGTAAACTTTAATAATTGGCTAAATATTGCAATTAGAAAAAAATTGTAAGGACATTTTTTCTTCCTTATGACATGAACAATCATCAGTTAAAATAATGGTAGGCCTACTCATACCCCTTACACCCTGTAGTGTATTACGTTGCCTTGATTTCGCTATCCTTCAGTTCCTTCGCTTACCATTCCACAGACTGTCCTCCAATAAACTGTGGATAAGTTATTAACGTAGAGGTATGTGTGTCACCCGATAGCTACGTTACATCGGACTTGTCTGTACTACTTTTGCCAAAATCTGTTCATTGGAAATGAAGTTGACTCACGCGGACGGATAAATGGGTGGACAAACCGGACACAGTATTTTTCGTTTAGACATGCATTTCAGGGAATACAAATAAAAATGTTAGCGAAACACATGTAAGTA
This sequence comes from Periplaneta americana, assembly GCF_040183065.1. NCBI lineage: Eukaryota > Metazoa > Arthropoda > Insecta > Blattodea > Blattidae > Periplaneta > Periplaneta americana. The sequence goes on from NC_091121.1 coordinate 72,730,989, forward strand.
CTCAAATTATAAGCTGATTTTATTAAACACCCTGTTTTCTCCAGTGGGACGCTAACAGAATTTCAATTCTAGGCACCCTGCGGAGTACAGGTCATTAATACGGATTAAAGGGACACTTTCTCCTCGCCATAGGATACTTAAACTCGTGGAGGTACACATAACTTTATTAATTTTTGCTATAAATTACTTCTATTGAATCCGGAAAATAGATGTCAGTTTGTTTCCAATCAAAAGTGTTAAAACGTCTTGGGTACCAATATTTTGTCCGTGGATGTGACATCGATGGGAATAAGCACTCAGAACGGTGTATGTTTATGTATATAAATGCATGATCTTCGCGTGGGTTTCAAGAAGAAATATAGCGAGTATATGTATAGCCATGAAAGGATATTTAATGAGAAGAAATGGATGCAGTTTGCCCTAAATCAAGGAAATGGTACTTACAAATGTTAATAACTCGTTTCATTAGAACTCAAGTCTACTTTTCGTATTTCACACACGTTTCATTCTTATTGCTGCCTGGAAGACGAGAGATCATATTTTCTCATCAAAACATTCAAAGATTTTTCCTGAACATTCCATTCGTATTCCGTTACCTTAATCAAAGAATCATCTATAGTAATGTCACAAGAGGTCTGAGATTTATTTGGGAAATCTCAGACCTCGAGTGACATTTATTAGGACTATTCGTGAATAAAATAAAAATGTAGATAATATATCCCTAAAATTCGCACATAAAATGTTAATAATTGTATATTTATGAATACTTAACCTATTCAGACATTGTGAAATCGAAATAGATGAATAACGATTACTGCAGTAAAGAAATTGAATATTATTCAGTAATGTCAATTGAGAAAAGCAAAATAGTCTACAGGTTTTAATGTTAATTACATGTACTGCTTTTATCTTGTTACTATAACAGAAATATGTTTTCATTATATGCTGAAATCATAATTTAATTTAAACATTTTATAGTATAATTACAAATAACCTCATTAATGGTACGTTTAACCAAAGGTCCCGGGTTCGATGCCCGGCCCCGGAACAATTTTTCCCTCGAAATTATTCAAATCAACTTTACAGGGAGTTATACCTGAAAGCTTGATTTGCAACCTGGTTAATACATAAATGAACAATTGTTATGAAGGAGTGTCATTTTCTTTAGATACAATGGACATGGAATTAGAAGATGAAGATGTAGATGTGGAAGTAGGATTTTGTACTTTATTTAGTACAATGGATTTACGTGGAAACAGTTGGTGACACTGACTAAACAAAAGAACGACTATGCGATAAATTGATAGTGATAAATCGAGCCGCAGAAATTATCGCAATGTATGACTGTGATTGGTTGGAATTCAAAATTGCATTACATTTCATTGGCCGAAAATCGAATGACGTCAGATAAACGAAATAGTTACTCTAAATGTACATGGACGTTATAACAAAGTCTATATCGTATTTCAATAAAATGTATGAAGCTAATTTCTGTATTATTCTAGAACAGACTACAAAATTAATGAAGAAATCAAAGCTAAAAATAGCAAAGTGTATGGGTAATTAAGAGCAACAGGACACAAAAATTAATGGTAAACAGACACACATACACTGACAGAAATAGACTACACAATAGTACCTTACAGGTTCCATAAGAAGTTTAAGGACACTCCTTCTAAAGAAATGTTACGCTCCTGTCTTTATACTTACTGTATGTGAAATATCCTGATGTTTATAAAGGAACCAAATGTCTGTGAAAAATGAAGTCTCTTTACTGCAAATCCAATTTCTCTATCTTTCAAACTGTGGATTATACAGTCTGATTCGTTTGGGTGTGGATAATATTAATTTATTATTATTATTATTATTATTATTATTATTATTATTATTATTATTATTATAAAGCTATTATGATAGTAAAAAAAACTTTTGCTGGTTATAGCTAAAAGATGGGAGTTTCCATATATGACAATCAACAATGCATAATCTGAAAGGACAAATGAAAATCGTAGAAGACTAAAATGGCTACTACAAATCAACATTGGGCACAATGTGTTCTTTGGTATGGTAAATTTGAGAGTGTTAAAAGAATTCAAAGAGAATTTCGACATGAGTATGGTGTGCGTAATGTACCTAAATACAATTCCATAATGTTGTGGTGTCGAACACTTGTAGAAACAGGTTCTGTGTTAAAAAATATGCAGAAGGTCGCAGGCGAAACACAGTACAAGAAGCACTATCTCTTGGCTTGGCCCCCAAACTCTCCAGATTAAACTCCTGACATCTTCGTGTAGGGTTTTGTTAAAGACATTGTCTATTCACAGAAAACCAGGAACATTGATATCTGAGAGTAAAAATTACTCAAGCTTTTCAACAAATCACCCCTCTCATGTTACAACGGACATAGGCTAAATTGCATCACCGTTATGAGTTGTACAGGGTGCGCTATGGGGGTCATGTTGAGCTCTGAGGAATCATCTTTTAGTGTTATATGCAGTATAAAGTTCAGTAGTAAATGTTTTACTGTTTTTTTTATTTTATTCATACTCAAACGGATCACCCTGTATAACAATTTTTCTGTTTTAACGCTCGCAGCGTTGCAACACGTTGCATTTCGTATTCTCAAAACTATTGGACGTATCAAAAACTTATTTCACAAAAGTTATTCGCATTTACTTGATCTATTACCTTTGTGAATTAATGTAATAGGTTCCCTTCCACTCTGTATAATAGCGAAATTGAATTTTCTTGTGTGACATCTTACACTATAGCATTTAACTGCGCTGCACGGTTTTCTTCTAAAATATTTGAAAACAAATACATGTTAGGTTTGATACAGAGTTTCGTTTACTAATAATTCTTTACGCTTACAATATTATTATTACCTTTGTACTTGTCAAAGTATAGATTCATATAATCATTACTATTGTTAAATTTTATTAATCGTAATCGAATCGACAATGCACAGGTTTATACTTCCAAGACAACTTATAAATTTAGGTCCAATGGGTTTATAGGAGGAATCAATGTAATATATAATACATTATGCTCTTCTTTTACATATAAAACGGCAGAAAATTAATGGAAACATTCCATTACGTATGGCTTCTTTTGTAGCGTTTGACTCTACCCATAGGAGCTTGTTATAGATCTAATATTTTCTATTCAGTCCAATGAATAAAAACCGAGACTGTTAAATTCTTTTGTGGCCACGACATACAAGATGTCGGCACGCCCCTGCATCGGAACATCCGCCCTGTAACATTTGTATGTCTAACCACTTGTTATTGGTGAGGCTAACGTATTGATGTGAAAAGTTAAACCTACACAACTGAGTTATAACTTAAGCTCGTATTTCATTATTAATTAAGTCTTATGATTTAGTAGCAAATTGTCAGCTTCTGGTACCACAGCAACTCTCACTTGTTTAAATTTAGATTATACATTTCTGTATTGTTATTTATCGAACGGAAGTTTTTCTAAGAATAATTAATTCCTGTTCCAGTTGGCAACAGTTCATCTTCATGAATACGACGAATAAAAAGAAGGTTGCTTTGCGATGCAGTAAATTGGAGACCGCAGACAGGCTCTGAAGTAAGTGTCATTACATGCAGATCCGCAGGATATAAATCACCCGTCATATGAGCATTAATTTATTAACAGGGTATATCGCCATAAACTGTTGAGTGCGTCTGGATATGTCGCTGTATAACTGTGCAGCAAAAATTTATTAATTGCCGGAAAAGGTACACACTTTATAACTTTTGGATTCTGACACAAGCAATATCGTTTCCGGGTAGCGAAGTGGAAATTTCTCTCTCTTCCATGGTAGTTCGAAAAGAACACAAGTGAACTTTGAAATTCAATTACAGGTTTAAACATGGTAGACTTGAAAGAACATTAAAAAAACAGCTACGATCGAACTTTTATACAGGGTGATTCAGCAGGAATACTAAATATTTTAGGGGTAGTAGTATGGACTATTCTGAGTAAACAAACATGCGTCTAATTTTCAATGCCTGTGGAGATATAGCTATTTGAATTTAGAAGTCATATTGAGTTCATATAAGTTTGTGAAATAATATCATATAAAATAGTTTTTATTTTCAGTCAATCACTTATCATGTTAAGATGGCAGAAATGGATTCTGTTACATCAAGATACAATATTAATACAATTAATACATGATAACGCCAAGATGAGAAGGTCACATCATCTGAAAACCTCCATTGTACAACTTTCATATTATGCCTCTCACCACGGCGAATAGACCGAGAGTTTCTTTTACATCCACTTCACTACAATCTTCTAATATATTGAACTTTATAAAGAACAAGCCTTAGTCTTCAGTTTTACAAATAATTTTAAACTATTTTAATTTTACAACTCAGGCACACTGACTGCCTTTTTAATATATTGTATAAATTATAATTATCTCCATTGGAAGGCTTTCTATCTGAATGTTAATTTAATACCATGTACGCCATTTAACCACTTTAAGAAAAGTACGCATGGTTAGACTATTTATTTGTGTTTAAAGATTTTTCACCATGTTCAAGTGTTTGTTTTGTTAGTAAAGTATCACCTGAAGATGACTTGAAAGTAAGTCGAAAATATTCGTGACCTATATTAATATTGTATCTTGATGTAACAGAATCCATTTCTGCCATCTTAACATGATAAATGATTGACTGAAAATAAAAACTAATTTATATGAGCTATTTGAATGTTACGCAAAACAAGCCTTAAAAATGGTATGAAGGATCAGTAAAGGCCTATGCACAAAGGAAAAGTATAAGTAGCAATTCCAAGATCCTCTGAGAACAGCACTGTTTTCCTGGCTACAATGATGGGCATGTTCTTCCAGCATGACGGAGCCCCTGCACATTTTTGCCGTCAGATGACACATTTCATAAATCCCACAATCCCCAAACGATGGCTCGACCGCAGTGGCCACGTGCATTGGCCATCAAGGTCCCCATACCTTACTCCTGTCAATTGTGGGAGATGGATGAAAGACGAACTATACAAAAACAGAGTAAAAACAAGGAACGAATTGATCTCACGCATTACGGACAATGCTGTTCTCATAAAAGAACACCAAGACAATCTCACAAGATCAACACTTACTGTTGTCAACAGAGTGGAGTCCACACCTGTGGAGTAACAGTTAGCGCGTCTGGCCGCGAAACCAGACGATCCGGGTTCGATTCCCGGTCGGAACGAGTTACCTGGTTGAGGTTTTTTCGGGGTTTTCCCTCAACCCAGTATGAGCAAAGGCTGGACAACTATAGGTGTTGGACCCCGGACTCATTTCATTATCACCTTCATCACATTCAGGCGCTAAATAACCTAAGCTATTGGTAAAGCGTCGTAAAATAACCTACTAAAAAACAGAGCGGAAAAATGGACTGAACTGCTTATGTGTATAGATATCATGGATATCATGTAAATATCAAGACTTCAAAAAAATTTTAATTATGATTTATTTAACGACGCTCACAACTGCAAAGGTTATATCAGCGTCGACGGTGTGCCGGAATTTTGTCCCGCATGTGACATGAGCCTGTCACATTTAGACACACTTAAATGCCATCGACCTAGGCCGGGATCGAACCCGCAACCTCGAGCATAGAATGCCAGCGCTATACCGACTACGCTATCTAGGCCGACTCTCAAGACTTCAACTCAGCCTATTTTCAATTACTACAAAATATATATTACATTAGCGGTGTAGAGTGTTGGTGGAATGAAAGATGGAAACTGGATTACTCACACCCCCCACCCAAAATTCTCTGCAACGTCTTTGTCCACAAACTCTATTACGACAAAGCCGGGATGGAAAGTAGCGCACTAGCGTTGAGCCACATACACAGCTAATTCATGGATTACTGTCAAGCATATGAATTAAAGAGATACTACTTGAGAAGAAATACTTTTCAAAAGTGCACATTTGAATAAATTAGTGTTACTGACAGTCCTCTATGATTGAATAAAAAGTAAATGGAAGACTTTAAAAGATTAGATGCATTTCTACATTCACAGATTTTAAGGGGAGAGGACGGTATTTTTTTAACTTTTTTTCCTATTTGGTGTAAAATACTAATTTTTTATGTAGAGAGCTCATATCTGTAGAAACTCAACCAAAAATAAATATAAAAAAATTATTTGGGGGCCCAGATTTGAAAAAAATATACCCAATGCAGGATTTTACTAAAATCGATATATCTAAACCATTTTTAAAGGTAGATTCATCCCGTTTTTTGCAATGTACTTGCAAAAGCATGCTCTACAAACTGTCTATAACAGAAATCTGATATTAGTCCATACGTTCGTAAAATAAACAATTAAAATTTAATAACACTTTTCTGAATTCCTTTCTTGCAAACAAACGGACGTAGTTTTAAAATAAAATCAATTAACAAAATTCTGTTACAGAGAAAAGTTTCCTAATAGTCTAAAGAATGTGTTCTAAATTTCATGCATGTATCTTTAACAGTTCAGAAATTATATCCATTTTTGTCTGGCAATGTAGCAAAAAAATTAAGCTACCGTAAACTGATATAAGGGGGCGAGTGATTTAAAAATCTACAGCGCAGGAAGTTTAAAAATGGCGTCTCAACATCCGATGAGGGCACAAATACCCACGAATTGTTATGCAATGCATTCCACACATATATCAAAGAGTATTTTAAAGAAAAAACATTTTTTTGAAAATTCAATTTAACGGAAACAACAATAAAAGGGGTCGAGTGATTTAAAAATCCATAATGCAGGAAATTCGAAATGGCGTCTCAACATCTGATAAGGGCACGAATACCCACAAAATATTATGCTATGCATTCCACACATATCACAGAGCATTTTAAAGATTTTTTTTTGAAAATTTATTCATTTTTCAGCAAAAAATACCATCTTCTCCCCTTAAGAAGGCATGTTTTAAAAAATGTTGTGAAGACAGGAGAACTGAATTCAAATTAGCTATTAAGCCTGGACACGAATGAAGTTGCAGTAGTTCCAGATGAAGATATCTTCTATGAAAATTACTGCATCTGCAATAAATTTCACTCGAATCACGCAAGTGAAGTGGGTAGGCATTAGACACATACACACACACGCAATAAATTTCACGAACTTCGTCCACGTCCGGAATAATCCACACCGTCCACCGCTGTGGAGTAATTGTCAGTATGCCTGACCGTGAAACGAGCGGGCCCAGGTTCAAATCCTGATTGAGACAATTTACCAGGTTGAGGTTTTTCCGGGGTTTTCTCTCAACCCATTAAGAGCAAATGCTGGGTAACTTTCGGCGTTAAGATTCTGGACTCATTTCGCTGGCATTATCACCTTCATCTCACTCAGACGCTAGATAAACTTAGCAATATTGATAAAGCGAAAAACAAATAATCCATATTAGCATTTCTACTTATACAAATTCCTGTATCATTTCCTCCTCTTATCTCTCTCCTTATAATAGCATTCAAAAGAAAATAAATATTTGATTATATTCCTATCAAACATATCACGCTTCATCTTGAAACTCCATCTCAATGGTCGTGAAGATTTTCCTTTTTTTCTGAGTGTGCGTATTTCAAGTGTTGTTTTGAAGTCACCCTACGTCTAGTTGATACATGACCAATGTTCCGCTACTTGTGAATGTCTGATGTTGAATTACAAGCCTTACAAGAGTGTGGACGGGAGGGAAACTGGGACTAATAATTCTTGATCGTGACAACCACATTCATCTTGGATTGAAATAATGTAACAGAAATAAATTTATGATGTATCTAGTAACATAACGGTAATTATTTACGCTTTATGCTAATGTATTTGAAGTACTACCGGGTGAGTAGATAAAGGAACCGCAACTCCTCATTCTGTCTCTCCTTCGATTCGCTCGTAGAATCCGCTTACGCAGAGACCTTGCTATCAATGATACGCCTCGCTGTATCGGTATAATCTGACACACTACAAACTTACTTACTTACTTACTTACAAATGGCTTTTAAGGAACCCGCAGGTTCATTGCCGCCCTCACATAAGCCCGCCATCGGTCCATAACCTGTGCAAGATTAATCCAGTCTCTATCATAATATCCCACCTCCCTCAAATCCATTTTAATAGCTTAACTATTATCCCAGATCACATATAGATTGCTCATTCCTATGTTAAAATCGGTTGCACTTTGAAGAGAACAACCGCCAGGATCGCCACCCGTCCGTCGTAAACGAACACAGGATGCAATTCAAATGGGAGTTATGACGTGACTCCTTATGTAACAATTAGATGGCAGCATAGTAAACCTGACAAAAGTTGTTGCCGTCAAAGCCTATAACGCAGAGCAATCTGGGACAATCATATTATGATCTAGGCTATTATGCAATCTTCACGTATAATCACGTGAGGGTGGTGAGAAAATTGAAACAAGGAGCGAACAAGCAGAATACAAGGATAATGGGAAGGCAAGGAAAACCAGGGGAAGACAAGAGAACAGGGTTAAGGCAAAAGAACAAGGTAAATGTAAGAAGGAAAACAAAGTATAAGAAGAAAACGAAGGTAAGGAGAAAATGGGAGGATAAGGAGAAAAGAGGAAAGAAAAGAATAAGGAAAACAAGGAGAACACAACGAAAACAAGGAGAACACAAAGAGAACAAAGCGAACACAAGAAGAGCAAGGGAAAGAAGACAAGTAGAACAAGAGAAAACAATTAGAACAAGGGGAAGAAGGAGAAGACAAGGATGACACGAGGAAGACAACGAGAACAAGAGGAATGCGAAGAGAACAAGAGGAAAACGAAGCGAGCAAAAGGAAAACAAGAGGAAGACAAGACGAGAAAGACAGAAAGAACAAGAGAACAAGAGAAAGACGAGAACAAGAGAAAGACAAGAACAATAGGAAGAAAATGTGAACAAGGAGAACGTGAGGAAGACAAGGAGAACAAGAGAAAAACAAGAACAAGAGTAAGACAAGGAGAAGAATATAGGGAGAACGTGAGGAAGACAAGGAGAACAAGAGAAAAACAAGGAGAACAAGAGTAAGACAAGGAGAAGAATAAACGGAGAACGTGAGGAAGACAAGGAGAACAAGAGAAAAACAAGGAGAAAAAGGGTAAGACAATGAGAAGAATATAGTGAGAACGTGAGGAAGACAAGGAGAACAAAAGAAAAACAAGGAGAACAAGAGTAAGACAAGGAGAAGAATATACGGAGAACGTGAGGAAGACAAGAAGAACAAGAGTAAGACAAGGAGCATAATATACGGAGAACGTGAGGAAGACAAGGAGAACAAGAGAAAAACAAGGAGAACAAGTGTAAGACAAGGAGAAGAATATACGGAGAACGTGAGGAAGACAAGGAGAACAAGAGGAAACAAGGAGAAAAAGAGTAAGACAAGGAGAAGAATATAGTGAGAACGTGAGGAAGACAAGGAGAACAAGAGAAAGACAAGGAGAACAAGAGAAAAACAAGGAGAACAAGAGGAATACAAGGAGCACAAGGGGAATACAGGAGAATTAAGGAAAAATAAGGAGAATAAGTGAAGGCAAATTGAAAAAGGGCAATATGAGAAGAAGGGAGGAAATTTAATTTTTATGTAATAGTCAATCCCTAAGTTATTCCCCCCACCCAGTATCCTGTGAGGAGAAACACGTAGTTTTATGTGAAAAAACTCGGTTCTGAGGTATCTGTACTTTTCTGTTAATGACATAAATACTGGTATGGCTCAATTGAACATTCAATAACAGCGTAATAGTACTTTAGAAATCTGCAGTACATACACATACATACTACGAAGCATGTAACAGCCTATGGCTGAAACACACAGGAATTCTTGGAGTTGGTGTCAACAGTCAACGCCAGATATGACTCCATAGAAGGAGCCAAAGATATTTTTAAACAGCATGAAATTTTATGGCCTCGGAATGGAATTCACGAAAGTAGCGCCCCTCCCCCGCTGATATGAACTAAATAATAGTACTACTGAATTCGACCCAGGATTTTCGATTAACCATGCAGCCAGACGGACCACAAGACGCCCCATTGTTTCCGTGACCTTTCTCAATCCCCACGACCACAACACGTCCTCGACCTGCCACCCGGGTAATAGTTTGCAACTCTGTGACTCTACAAAGACTTTATTGCGGCAATTAATCAAAACGCTGTAGGTAGACCGGTATAGTTAGTTGAAATGCCATGTGCTTATAGCAGAAACAATAAAATAGCCATTAAACGAAATGAAATTAATACATAAGCTTCAGAGTCAAATAGGTAGTTATATATTGGTAAGCCAGTTTGGCATCTTTACAGCATCTTTTGGGTTGGGCCTCAATGCAGGTGCGTTAAAAAGATCTTTAGTTACAGTTGAAGCAATGATACTTGTAATAATTTATATCTCGGACAAGGAGGTACAGGTTATTCTGTAGATTATTGAGCACTTCCTACCACGCCCTCTCTTCACACTCGTTTGTAATGTATGAGCAGTGTCACAACTTCCATTTGATACAATATTAATATTCTTCTGAGTACGTAAATGCATAGTTCCGTCTCGCTCGACGGATTGCTTGATATGTTGCAAGATGACCAAAAAGTATGTGTCAACCTTTCGTAATTATACAGGCCTCTTCACTACAAATGAAGCAATTCCATGTGCATTGCAATAATTCTAATACAATTAAATAACAAGAAATTCCTATGTACACAATTTACTGATTCTTTATATTATTAAGAAAATTACAATTTCCAACAAGAAAGGCTGTGTAATTTAAATGTAAAAAAGCAAGCTTATCAACTTTTGCGAGTTACACACAGAAAAGGAACACAAGAAGAGAAGATTAAAATAAAAAAGAAAAGTCAGTGATGGTAGTAGTAGTGACAGTGATAATCAGGCTTCGAGACTTCAGACCCGATAGAGCACTTCAGTGGGAAATCTGCATAACGGCGACCTGAGTATAGTGGTAAAGCGTACAGTGGGTGGGGGTACTGTAGAATGAATGCCAACAAATACGCAATGGAAAACGCTCTGGATTTGAAGGTTCTGACGAATAATTTGGTTTTCATACAAATATATTTTTTAATGTATCTCAAACTATTACAGGTTAGGAAAGTCAGAGCAAGAGATGCCAGAAGCCCTCAAATTAGTTGAGGAAATGACACAGTGAATTAATGAGACACCAGGTACACCGGTTACTGAACGTGTAAAACAGAAGTGGAAATCAATTTTATGTAAAAATAATGGATATGGAACATTGTGTAATATAAACAGCAAATTAGTGGACATAGAGTCACCCGAGAATAAAGGACTGTCTCTTAGAAACTGCAATGATGTTAGGTTTTTTCGTGTTACTCCTATCACGCCATGCGACGTAGAGCGCAGCTTTTCACAGTACAAACTGTGTTTGGCAGATAACCGAAAAAGATTTACGTTTGAGACACTGAAAATGTATCTTGTAGTACATTGCAATTCAGTACTGTAACTGCACTTCCTAAAGACGATCAATAGGATAAATGAAGAAATTAAAATTGCTACATGTGTATTTCCACCATTAACACTCTGTATAATTAAACACAAATGCTTATAAAAGGCAGGAGAATAAATGCTTTTCACATTCTTTTGACATTGTCATTGTGTAATGTATATTTACTTTCAGAATGTACATACGTGTGTTTCCCCATACTACCGTACTCTATTCTAAATAGCAACGTTGTTACCTCAACATATCTCTACCTTTCAGTACCTGCAGCGAGTCAAAAATCTATAGTACATGCATATTAAACTTATTTTATCGGGTCCCAAGTCTCGAAGCCTGGTGATAATAAAGAGCATTCGCTTACATAATACAGGTCGATCGAGTGGCGCGCGACCGGCACAAGACCATGCAATACGAGGCAAACCGTCTTCAGAACGTTCAACAGGTTCATTTTTACTTTACTTGCCTTGATTATAATAAACGTTGGAAATAATTTCTTTTTTCTGACCAACACATCTCTGACATCTCTTAAGGATTTAGGAATTTAGTAGCTTCTTATCGTCGATTTTTTTTATTTTAGTAGGTTATTTTACGACGCTTTATCAACAGCTTAGGTTATTTGGCGTCTGAATGAGATGAAGGTGATAATGCCGGTGAAATGAGTCCGGGGTCCAATACCGAAAGTAGCCCAGCATTTGCTTATATTGGGTTAAGGAAAAACCCCGGAAAAAACCTCAACCATGTAACTTGCCCCGACCGGGAATCGAACCCGGGTCACCTGGTTTCGCGGCTAGGTATGCTAACCGTTACTCCACAGGTGTGGACTCGTCGATGTTCCTATGTGACATATTTATCGATTTTCAGATTTTTGCTCTATTAAATATTATAAATAGTGATACAGCAAATAATAGCATCTCCTATATATGTAATTAAATTTTTTTCGTTCGAAAATGTAAGGATTAACACTCTCCTATGTACCACTGCCATAGAATGAATAAATGTGTTTTTCTTCCTACTGAACAATTTTATATTTTGCACATAGGAGTTATTGCAGGAACAACGACGATATGTTTTAGTTTTAGAGAGATCAGGTTCTTGCGCGAGACGATGGAGAGATTTGATTTCTATGAAGGGTATTCCAGCCTTTCTCCTATTTCATCCCGTTTTTCCTCAGTACACGCCGTGGTCTTTTGTTGCTTTTATTCAATACTCCGTTTCTCTTTAAAGAGGTTGCGTATTGTGTTGCTATGTGGAACGATAACATTAGGAAATCTTCTTGCAAATCGTCTTTACGATTTTTAGTGAGTTATTTTACAACACTGTATCAATATCGCAGGTTATTTAGCGTCTGAATGAAATGAAGGTGAAATGAGTCCGGGGTCCAGCACCAATAGTTACCCAGCATTTGCTCGTATTGGGTTGAGGGAAAACCCTGGAAAAAACCTCAAACAGGTAAATTTCCCAACCGGGATTTGAACCCGGACCACCTAGTTTCGCTGTCAGAAGCATTAACAGTTACTCCACAGGTGTGAACAGTCTCTACTATGAAAATCCTTTGCTCTAATGTAAATTTCTGTGGTGTCATGTGAGAAGCTAATCTAAACTCTTCACTAACACAATCAGATCTAACGTCAATAGAACAACACCTAAATCTAAACATTTCACTAACATAATCAGAAGAATAACACGGGATCTCATATCAACACAAACACTCCTACAGAGAGCCTGAACTGGAATGCCAAGCGTGCGGGAGACGGTTTGCAGCCTGTTGCATGGCCTTCGTGCCGATCGCGTGCCGCCCGGTTGATCTACATTATGTAAGCGAATGCTCTGTATTAGTAGTAGCAGTAGTAGTAGCCTATTGGTAGTTACCCAGAAGTACAGAGTGTTCGCCAGGAAACAGGTAAATGTCGTCGTACTTCTACTATTATAGATTGAACGCGACTGCCGAGGAAATAATAATAATAATAATAATAATAATAATAATAATAATAATAATAATAATAATAATACTAATAATAATAATCTTTATTAAACATCATGTGTACAACTTTCAGCTATTTTTATTTATTCTGAACAACGAACTCGAACCTCGATTTAAAAAAAAAGCTGTAAATTTTATTTTAAAATTTAATGAAATAACAATTAGTCGTGCTAATGAGTAAGTATCCAAGAGATTCTTTCGCGACTCTTTTGTACGCCATTTAAGTAAAACGGGCGCTCTGTATATCATAATACATATTAGCATGTCTAGGCTATGGCTATGAAATTGGAAAGTTCATATAAAATTCTTGTACTATGTATTCATTCATAGTTTTCTGCTCAAGGGCAGATCTTTCACTGCAAACCCAGCATTCTCCAATCCTCCATCTTTTCCACCTTCCTCTTCGTCTCGCGTACAACCCATATACAGTAAATTTTAATGTTGTCTATCGTCTGATATCTTTTTCTGTCCCGTACTTTTCTCCCGTTCACCATTCCTTCTAATGCATCCTTCAGTAGCAGTTTCTTACCAGTGATCCAGCCAATTTCTTTATCTTATCCTGATCGGCTTCAACATTATTATTTCTTCAACCACTCTTTCTAACACAGCTTCATTTCTTATCTAGCCCGTCCAATTCACACGCTCCATTCTTTTCCATATCCATATATCCCATTCCCTCCCACCGAACATCCTCATATTCATCTTCTTTCACTGTGGCTGTTCCTCGACTTTGGAATTCCCTACTGAGTAATGTCAGGGACTGTCAGACATCAAATCAATTTAAGAATAGGCTAACGAGATATTTTTCTAACAATTATTGTCAACAATATTAGCTGTTTCAGGTTTCTCAATGTTTAATGGTTATATATATCGCAGATAAATATCTAAATTATCTCGTTATTATTATTATTATTATTATTATTATTATTATTATTATTATTATTATTATTATTACTACTATTATTATTATTATTATTATTACCCTACTATAATTATTATTATTGTTATTATTATTATTATCATTATTATTATAACTATTTCTTACCAGTGTTTATTATTGTCACACTAACATTAGTTATCCAATTTTCATTATTTACTTTCATGTTGTTTTATGATCTAGATATTAATGTAATAACTATGTAAGCAAATGTATTTAATTAGAATTAGAGTCTGGCTGGGCGGAAGAGAAGCTTACTGGCCTTAGCTCTGCCAGATTAAATAAATAAATTATTATTATTATTATTATTATTATTATTATTATTATTATTATTATTATTATTATTATATCAAATGCTTCCAGTCGTTTTTATTCTCTTCGTTGTAATGTCCATGTTTCTCTCCTATATAATATCACTCTACAGAAAGTACTTCATTAGTCTGTTCCTCAGCTATTTTTCCAGAGATCCGCAGAAGATGCTTCTTTTTCTATTAAAAGCTTTCTTTGACATTGCTATCCTCCTTTTGACTTCCTGGAAGCAGTTCATGTTACTTACTATGTATTATATCGATGGCTAAGAAGTGATACGGCCTACTTTGTGTCTGAGAAAATGGTAATTTATTTTAACTACATTATTATTTAGATTAACTACATTATTTTTATGTTCACAAAATTGGACTAGGACAGTTAACTAATATTTTGGCCTCGAGTAGAAATTTTGCAAAGCAGGAACATACAGAGTGGATGGTAGCCTCTACACCAAAATGAAACTGGTAATACAACATGAGGAGAGATTTGAAAAATCTAACTAAGTTTTTTCTCTAAAATTCACCGTTTTAAAGGAAATTGTTAAGTTTCTATTAAGCATTTGGCAACATCACGGGTACTGCAATAACTCTACCAAGCGCGGCCTTAACTCCTTACCTTACCCTCTCCCTCTGTTGTACTCAGTCGGTAACACACGACGTGCGCTGCGTTGCAAGATTTACTTCAACGATTTTCGCTATTATACAATTTAAATTAATGACTAAACGGTTTAATTTGCAAAAAAAAAAAAAAAAACGATTCAAGACATTAATTGTCCAGATAATTTTTACGTATCTGCTTGTATATAGCAATCAGCCATTTCTCTCGGGCCAATAACCCAATAGAGGGCAATGTTTGCAACATTGGATAAAGACTACTTTTTTCCTGCTTAACGGTACTTCACCAAAGAAAAAGTATAATAAAAGTTACGTTATATTTAACATGTAGAATCACCTCTTAAATTTTGGTGCAGAGATTACCATCCACCATGCATATAAAAAGCTTCTGTAGTTTGAGAAAAATTAATTTTCGAAACATTTTTTTATTTACCCGGAAATCTGCAGATAAAGAGGTATCACTTCTTATTCACATATATACTATTCAGGATAACAGACAAGGTCTGGAATTGAACTGGTTACATCAGCTTCTTGTCTATGCGGATGACGTGAATATGTTAGGAGAAAATCCACAAACGATTAGGGAAAACACGGAAATTTTACTTGAAGCAAGTAAAGAGATAGGTTTGGAAGTAAATCCCAAAGGACAAAGTATATGATTATGTCTCGTGACAAAAATATTGTACGAAATGGAAGTATAAAAATTGGAGATTTATCCTTCAAAGGGGTGGAAAAAAAATGACACTCGGGAGGAAATTAAATGCAGAATAAATATTGGAAATGCCTGTTATTATTCGGTTGAGAAGCTTTTGTCATCTAGTCTACTGTCAAAAAATCTGAAAGTTAGAATTTATAAAACAGTTATATTATCGGTTGTTCTTTATGGTTGTGAAATTTGGACTCTCACTTTGAGAGAGGAACAGAGATTAAGAGTGTTTGAGAATAAGGTTCTTAGGAACATATTTGGGGCTAAGATGAAGTTACAGGAGAATGGAGAAAGTTACACAACGCAGAACTGCACGCACTGTGTTCTTCACCTGACATAAATAGGAATATTAAATCCAGACGTTTGAGATGGACAGGGCATGTACCACGTATGGGAGAATCCTGAAATGCATGAGCCTATAGAGTGTTAGTTGGGAGACCGGAGGGAAAAATACCTTTGGTGAGGCCGAGACGTAGATGGGAGGATAATATTAAAATGAATTTGAGGGAGGTAGAATATGATGAGAGTGGATTAATCTTGCACAGGCTAGGGACCGAGGGCGGGCTTATGTGAGAGCGGCAATGAACCTTCGGGTTCCTTAAAAGCCATTTGTAAGTAAGTATACTGTATAATTATATTGTTGCTAGGGAGGAGGGTGAAATGTTGAACGAATATGTTTTTACTACACAATTCCAACACATGTTACATGACACAAGGCATAAAAGCAATTCATACAAATTACACTGGTGAACTGGTATAAATTTGTGGACAATTATCGTGGCATCGTCAAGTGATTCTTTTCAGGTTTCTGACTAAAAAAAGTCGTCCATATGTGTGTCTTTTGTTTCTGAGATAATCGTCAAATTCCATTGCCAGCAGCCTTAAACAAGCCCGAGGCAACTCGTTGAAACAACAAAACGATAGAAGCATCACTTAAAAAGCATCAGACTCTACAGGCCTTCCTGAATTGTCAATTTATGAAGTTGGACCAACAGCCGTAAAAATGAGACCACCAAGGAAGAGAAACAAGAACTGGAAGCATAATAACGGTTTATCCTATCACTACGAAAATGTAAAATACATCTTAGATGAATACTCTTCCAGATTTAAGCTACTGTATGGCATAAAACAATGCTATGCAGCACAATTCAACTCAAATCATATTATAATTTAGACCTAATAATGTTTATGCTTTTAACAACAGGTGCTTTATAAATGATAACATTTTCAATTCTAGTGATGTGCGTGAGGTCATGGGATAGCATTGCGGTTAGAATCTTGCGATATAAGCAGGAAGGTCGCGGGTTCGATCCCCGATGAGTTCATGATTTTTTTTCATTGATCTAATCGTTCAGGCCACACTGTGTGCATTCAAAGGAAGTAAGCATATAAGAGGCAAAATAGTCATAAACAATAGAATTCTAGAGCAAGTTAGCATATTCAACTATTTGGACTATGAAGTCTCTTATAATAAGAATGATGACGTGTCAAATAAAATATGTTCAACCATATCTGTGGAACTATTAAGCGAAATTTTAAATTTGAAATCAAAATCCATTCCCACACCTCTCTACGGATCTGAAAACTGGACCTTAATGAAAGACCAATCCAAACGAATCGAAAATGCTGAGATGAAGCTTTTCCGAAGTGTGGCGGGCTACGCCTTTATGATGGAAAAAGGAGTATATACGGAAAGAGCTAAAAATAACTAGCATATTAGACCAGATAAGTAAATATAGAGCAAAGTGGCTAGAACATTTAAATAGAATGGACGGACTACCTTATCCCGAAAAAGATACTCTTCTACCAGATATCGGGACTGAGAAATGTGGGACACCCGAAGATGCGATGGATTGACAAGTTTTCAAAAACTTGAAATCGGAATAAACCAAAACGGTTCATAATCCATGATGATGATTATGATGATGAAATTTTCTTTTGAACGCAGTGCGTTCGTAGCTCGGCCGGACCGTTCCGCTGCGGCCTTGGAC
Source organism: Periplaneta americana (assembly GCF_040183065.1). NCBI lineage: Eukaryota > Metazoa > Arthropoda > Insecta > Blattodea > Blattidae > Periplaneta > Periplaneta americana. The sequence continues at coordinate 72,748,994 of NC_091121.1, forward strand.
TGGGTGAAGATTGGCGCGCCTGCCGCCAGAGTAGAGCTGTAGCTACCGCTGACGCGCCAGTCAGTCGAGTTGATCTGTCGTGAGGGAAAGACGTCTGTGCGCGTGTTGTGAGTAAAATTCTGTTGTCGCCTTCCGAGCTACTACGAACGCACTGTATAATGAATGATCGCAGTAATAGGCTTAAATCCTTAAATATGTTTACTGGCTGCACACCTACAAATTATTTCAATAATGTGACAATTTAAGAGAGCAGGTGTTGCAATATCTTATTTAATGCAATGAAACACCATAAGGACTATAGTTAGTACAGATCGTTTCCCAGAGAATCTGTAACTCCTTGGCTTGAATAAGACTGCAGTTGCAATAGCAGCGGTCGGCAAATCGCGCGGCTTGCGGCAATTACGTCATATCTCTGCAGAGGCAGCTACCGAATCTCTTTATGTATTACGGGTTGCGTTGCCTGTGACGTAATCTTATATGACGTTCTGCTGGCCCCTGCAATAGGCCTATACAGTACATCAATGTAAACTAAGAAGACAAAACTAATAGGCTACAATATTCTATATTAACGTCTTCTATTAAAAGCAGTAACAGAGAATAAAATGTACATCGAAACAAAATACAAATGACAAGTAAATCACCAACTTCATTGCTGACAAAGGCATAAATGACGTTTGTGCGAGATCGTGCGTATTTGCTTGGTTTCCGCACAAAACCAATCCGATGAAAGTCTAAAATTCCACATTCAGTATTCCCACCCTAACACACATAACAACTTCCCTCTTCTTACCGCTTAAGTGACATATTGATTTTACTGCTTTAGGCTTTTAACATGTTATTTTTAGAGACGTTCAATATAGCAATAAATTGCACTGTTAATTATTGTTTTTAAATATTTGCAAAAATTAAGTAAACTCTACAACTCCACTAAAGTTACTGCATTCGTGATGCAAGTAACATTAAGGAAGCCGTGAAAAAATCAACAAGGTTCCAGACTCATCATAGACTGGGGGGGGGAAAAAAGACAGACGTATATCACGGCCTGCTGGAGTATAGTAAACACAGAAAACATTTTAAAGCAACAATGTTGAAGATAGATATTTTTGTTTTGCAAATTTGCCGTCATTGAACAGAAACCAAGATGGAGATTTCATTGTAACTAATTAGAAATTCCTCTTTCAGGTATGTAATAAACGATCTTCGCACAAAATAATGTACGATACACGAGCGGTATGTTTTCTTTCAATTCTCGGAAATTAAAAAAGCTCAACTACGTTTCGCTTTTTCAAACTTTTCCTCGAACATGAAAACTTCAACATACCGCTTTTGTAACGCATATTACTATTTACATGGTACATAAACAGTATAAATGAGAAGTTAACTTTGGATCTTTTTCGTCATTAAAAAGTATAAGAAATCACACCATCGAAGCTTAGCCCTATATCTACCTTCATCCTCAGAATAAAATGAGGCTAAAAGAAAATTTTGAAGTCACAAATGACTAATTCACTTGATTCGTGGACAGAAGAAAATTTCAAACAAACACAGCTGATTGCAGCAACCTCTGTGAAAGACCAGAGATTTTAATGAATTGTTTCGTCGACCATCATTATGATAACGATGTTAATAAATAATAGGCCTATATTATCTATTCCATAGTTTTGCTGGCTCAATAAAAGAGAAGCTCCTATCAATTTACAATACAAAACCCCGAAATCTTCAGATATCCTTTAACGCTGTCTTAAATAGTCTTCGTCACAGTTCATGTTTCAAAGCCAAGAATGGGGGGGGGGGGAATCCATGCCTTCTTTCGGAGCTTAATAGTTATTAGAAAAAGACCCATAAAACAGTTTTTAGAGAGTAAAGCAGACCTAAAGATATAAAAAGAGGTATGCAGTTTAAGTAGTGACTTTAATGTTTTTGACTGTCATTCCATGTTACTAATGAACCTAAAATTCTAACGGAATTCATTAATAAGGTTTACTACCGAACATATGTGTACTTATGAATATTCATATTTTTTTCTAAATATAATGAGATGAGATGAATAAAAGACGTGAAGATAAGGATCTGACGCTGATTCTTTTGAAATATAAATAGAAGAGAGACAATTGAAAAGAGAAAAAGAATGAGGGGAAAGGGAAGAAAAGGACAGATAAAGGAGAAAAAATAAAGAATGAAAGTGAAGAGGTCTCAGTCTGATGTTCCTGCCATATGATTTATCCTTATTTGTGCATTGAAATCTCCTACAAATATATACTTATATGTAGTTTATGAGCGAATGCAGACCATGTTATTTATATCTAATGAATCCAAATTTTGTTCACAGAAAATATTTCTAATATTATATTCAGCTCCATTAATCATAACCATCTCATCTCTAATAAAGTTAGTTGATATTATCCTATTCTTTATGCTGTAACCTTACTCGATTGCACAAGAAATACTTCTTCAATACTATGTTATGAAAATGCTTTATAGTAGCAATTTTTGGTCACATATGTTTCAGATGAACAGTTTTGAAGAACAGTTTTATTTGCTCACAATTCGCAACAATTTTGCTGAATATCTTCATGCAAAAATAGCAAGACTGTAAGAAATGTAAGCAGTGTGTGATATAATAATTAAAACATTTCAAGAAAACGTGAACATACACACGCATGTCCACACCTGTGGAGTAACGGTTAGCGCGTCTAGCCGCGAAACCAGGTGGCCCGGGTTCGATTCCCGGTCGGGGCAAGTTACCTGGTTGAGGTTTTTTTCCGGGGTTTTCCCTCAACCCAATATGAGCAAATGCTGGGTAACTTTCGGTGTTGGACCCCGGACACATTTCACCGGCATTATCACCTTCATCTCATTCAGACGCTAAATAATCTAAGATGTTGATAAAGCTTCGTAAAATAACCTACTAAAATAAATAAATACACACGCATAGGCCTAATACAATACAATACAATAAAATACATACATACATACATACATACATACATACATACATACATACATACATACATACATACATACATACATACATACATACATACATACATACATACATACATACATACATACATACATACATACATACATACATACATATTCAAAGCTAAAATGCAATAAAATAATATCAATGTCAGCGTTTATAAGACTAGGAATACTGTACTTTTGAAGAAGCAAAGCCCTCCAAAAACAAGAAGCTGAAATTAACTCAGAACTACCGGTAGTAGTAATACGATAGAAATAAAAAGAAAGGAGTAGCCTACCATATTTTCAATTTAAATGACAAAATAGAATAGCCTTTTGTTCTGCAAAGGAATTTCGTTCGGATTAAATTTCTGCACATTTAAAGGACAAAACTAAAATTCTTCCAATCACTTATTATCATAAGACACTGCTCTCTTAAATTGAATGAACATACTGGGATTTAAATCAATGGCTTTCCGAAAATACGCTATGAAATGTTTCATATAAAACAATTTTTATCTCGAAAAGGAAGCAAAAACGATCAAATTTGTATTAAACACTTTTGTTTGAAATATCTCAAAGAATAACCCCCTAAAATTAATGGCATTACTTCCGGTTCACCCTGCATAGCTATAAATGCTACCACTCTCAATTTTGTGTCAATGTTGTTAGACCTACTTCATTTAGCAGTAGATGATATATATAATAGCAAATAATATTCTAAAAGTCTTAGTAAAACGTGAGCTAAAATTTAGGCAGTGTCATTCTAAGTAACAAATCTTACAAATGGAAGTTTAAATTCTAAATGGCACGAACTAACATGCGCGTGATTCTGCTTCACCGAAAGTCCATATACCACATCGTAAGACACGACAGCGACATCCTGCCTGTATCTGATTTCACTCTCTTCACATGTGAAAAATTGTCTACGAATACACATCTTTCAAGTGCTCTGCGGTGGCCCATTATAAGGATGCTACGTCTAGGATAAAGTTAAGTCTTGCTGTTTTCCTTCAGGTGCATGACGTCACCATATCGTTCTTATATCAGAGCGATCTTGGGAGCGACTCGTATGAAATCATCAACCTATATTACCGGGCTTGTCCCTGAGCGTTCTGCAACCGTAGCATGATGTAACAAGAGATTACACGTTACAAAGTTACACAAACATCCGGGAATAAAGCACAATTGAATATTAACAAACAGAATTTATTTCCCACACATACTATTTCTTTAAGCAGGAAGTGAACTCATGCAGCACCATCAACGTGAATGAGTCCGGCAAAATGAATGAATGGTTGGGAGTACCGGTGGATGTTATAGGTACAAGACAGAAACAACGTGTACGGCCACACTAATGAATAATTATTTATTTTGGCACCATTTTCCAACCGGGAACGATGATCCGAGATCTTTCCTTCGAAACTGCTATACCCAAAAAATAGTTTCCTAATTTTAGGCCCGGTCTCGTAACTAACATAAGCAGGATATTTGTGGTTCATTTATTAATTTCATAGGCAGAAATTAGTGACATAGTTCATATATATGAATATTCATATTTGAGGATCTCGCCGTCCTCTACTGAATATTGCGTAATCAATGACTTTATGCTGTCATCACGTAGATACTTATTAATAGATAAAAATTCGTTCCGGCACCGAGAATCGAACCCAGGACCCTCAGCTTGGCGCGCTGAGTGCTCTTACCATCTGAGCTATACCGGGATCCGATCCACAGTGCCAGTCGAACTCTTCTCCTTTGTATCGTCAAGGGCCTACATAAAGTCATTGATTACACAATATTCAATAGAGGACTGCGACGTCCTCAAATATGAATATACATGTGGTGTTGAAATGACCTTAAAGTCATTAAAATATGCGCTCCTGTAATACGATATATTTGCCTAAAATGCAGGTAGTAGACCATACACGATACAGAGGAGGAGAATTCGGCCGACACTATGCATCGGATCCCGGCATAGTTCAGACAGTAAGAGCACTCAGCGCATCAAGCTGAGGGTCCTGGGTTCGATTCCCGGTGCCGGAACGAATTTTTTCTCCATTAATAAGTATGAAATAGTTTACTTAATTTCATGTCCTTATTCATTTTGCGACAATTTATTTATTTAGCTAATAAAATATAAATAAACAGAAAAACTTTAGCTCGCCCCTGAAAGAGGAGAACTCGTGCTCAGGGACGGATTCCTGAATTGAAATTAAGAAGTAGGTATATAATACAATTTTTCATATGTCTACTACACAATAAGAATACAGTAAATAAATTTAAATTTACGATTTTTTTAATTTTTATAAAATCCATACATAGCTTTTTAAATTTAATATTACAACTATTAGAACTGACAAGATTAGGATTACCTTCTAAAAGCGTGCTCGGAGATATCAAAGGATGATTTGGTTCTTGGAACAGAAAAGTCACAGATGGGGGCCACTATACCGGATAACTGCATTGCCGATGAAGGTAAACGTAAACATCGTAGGCCGTGGAGGCCCGTAGGCTCCCACCTTTTCTACCCTAGCGGCGGCGGCGGCGGCGGCGGCGGCAGCAGTAGCAGTAGCAGTAGCAGCAGCAGCAGTAAGGAGCAGTAGTAAGGATGTCGGGATGTAAATTCTACGTACTTGCCGCGTTTACCCTTTAGTAAATACCGTGGTACTAATTTCTGTTAGACACTGAGTAAACCCCATCATAGTGCGACTGAAAGGAATATTTCAATGGAGAAAATTCACGACCCTATCGAGGATAGAACTCGTGAATCAGTGATCTTGACTACACAGAGCAACACCTTAACCGCGACGCTACCGCACCTGCAATGTCAGTATTTGACAAAAATAAAGAATGCCCCGAAAGTCTCAATACATACAGCTTGACTCCCAGCAGCAGACATTCTTGCATAGGCCGCAGAACACTGCGTCAATATCATTCCATAACCTCCCGGATATCTTTACTCGAATAACAGCATGCACAAAATATTTACTTCATAACGAGTACTAACTTGTGTTGCAGAGTGTGTTCGAAGTGGTGTCCACCTACATTCTCACGATGTTGACATATTTTTATGACACTGTTATTCATTCGCAAAAGTTTTAATTCCGTAATACCTACAATATTTCTCTTCCTACTGTACCTTGTCTGTAAGTTCATCTATACTGTAGAGATGTTTTAGGAAACTTTTGTGTGAATAACAATTTCATTTTTATGGATCACATTAGTTCCTTATTTTATGTTTTGTCATTAATCGTAAACTAAGGTTACCAGACATCCCCATCTCCCGGGACAGTCCCCGAATTTTGCTTTTTGTTCCCAGACAAAAGTCGTCCCTGGAATGTTCCCGGATTTAATAATTTGCCCCCAAATATCCCCGGATTTTCAATGTTGATTATTACAATTTTATTAAAGTGCTGTTGAATATCTCAGCGTCTGGTGAATTCATTCACAACATAAGAGAACTATGGAATGTATATTGCTGAGATCTCTTCTAGAAAGAGAAAAATTTGACGAGACTGTCAATTATTTTCGTTCAAATGTAGATGGGTTTGACCTAATGAAGACGATTTACTTGACAGGATTTCTTGCCTGACTAAATAGCCTATGTGACTTCAGAGAAAATAGTAAAGTGGAATGAAGAAAATGTTATTCTTTGCTCAAAATGGAGCGATATTTTTTTATTTATCTCTGAGAAAATGATTCCTTGTGTACAGGTCCAGAAGTTAATTGAACTATTCATGTATCTCACTGAGAGCAATGCTTCAGTGTATAGAGTTTATTTTTGCTTCAATGAACATGATGTGAACATCCAAAAAGTTCAGAATAAGTTTAAAAACTGTCCGAGCCATGCCTGCTATCTTAACCAACTTTAACATGACCTGTTAGGAATTTGTTGCAAAATTGGGATCCAGAGAAGAGCTGCTTAAAAAAATTCACACTTCTTAAAAATACCAATAGTTTAAGTAGGGTTAAGCTGTATAAATATTTTAGTGTAAATGGAGTGAGTATTCTTAAAGTGTGTAAAAGCAATATAAGTGAATAGTAAACTAACAGAAATGTCAAAAATAGTAATTTCATAATGTTAATATGGTACCCGCCCCCAGAAATTGTGGAAAAAAAATCTGGCAACCTTATCATAAACGGTTCAAGTAGTGATGCAATTAAAAGCAATACACTCAATAATACAAAATAACTGAATTTAATACCATCGTCTCTTAGTTGTTCGAATATATGAGGGTCTTTATAAAAATAAAAAGTAATGCCTCAAATTTTTTTTCTTAGAATACCTTTAATGAAAATTGTTGCAGTTTGGTGACAATGTAAATGAATGTTTCTTCTCCACATAGTATTTTTCTACAATGTTTCCATCACGTTGTACAGCCTTATGCCAGCGTGGGATGAGTGCATGTATTCTATGTTGGTACCAACTCTTGTCCTGCATGCAAAGTCACTTTCTCAATGCATCAATTACGCTCTTGGCATTTTCAAAATGAGTTCCACACAAAACATCTTTAACCCTTCAACCTGATATTTAAAAGTACCAGCGCTCTCTAGTAGAATGAAATTAACATGACATCACTCTTTTATTTATTTTTTCGAAATGGTTAAACATAATACAACCATATGGCAGTAAAAAAAAAGACTCTCTGCAATACACTTGAAAAAACCACATGAAAATATCTCAGATTAAGAACTGTGGCCAGTTTTGTGCAATTGTGCATGATGCATACACGTGTATGTTAAACTGTTACAAAACTAACCTAGAAAGCTGCTTACACATGTATGGTAAACTGGCCTGAGGGGTTAAGAGAGCCGAGAAGGTGGAAGTCTGAGAGTGACAGATCTGGGCTGTAGGGTGATTGGCTCAGCATGGTACAACTCATTTTAGTGTTTCCAGGTTTACAGACTTGTGTGAGGGCATGCACTGTCATGTTGGAGCAACATTTCTGCTGGATTTTTGTCTGGCCAAACTTCCCAGAACGTTTCTTGAATTTGTTCAGGGTGTTGATGTATGCCTGAGTTAATGGTTGCTCCTCTCAGCATCACATCCACAAGAATGACTCCTTCACAATCCCAAAAGATAATAACCATACTTTTCCTGCAAAGGGTGCTGTCTTGAATTTCTTCTTTCTTGGGTTTGAAGATGACGCACCCAAGTTCTGTCACCTGTAACAATCTGGGACAAAAATACCTCCCCTTAAGCTTCCAAGTGCTCTAGCTATTCATAAGAAATGGCTTTCCTCTACAGTTTGTGGTCTACAGTGAGACTTCATGGAACCCATTTTGAGCAGACTTTTGAATATCTGAGAGCCTCAATAACTGAACAAATATTTCCAATGCTTACCGACAGCTGTAGGGCTATTTGCTGTGTTGTTATGTGCCGATCTGCATGAATAATGACATTTGCGTGACTCACCTGATGCCTGAACTCTCTGAGCTCACTGCCAAACAGTGCGCCTGTCAACTGCACTATCATATACTGGACATAAATGTTCTTTTTCGAGAACAAAAATTTCAATTACTGCTCACTGCTTGTAACAGGAGTCTGCAACAATTCACTACAGCTCCGCCATCCGTCGGAATGACTTGCAACTTAGTACATACACGGAAGAAACATCAGATTTCAAGTCCTCAAAAGTGTACTTTTCTATATTTGTTAGTGGTTGAGAAAAAATGTGGGGCTTTACTTTTTGAATGGCCATTGTAGCAATACCTATATGAAGAGTGCCACCTTTCTTTGTGGAAAGAAATCCATCCATACCAACTTATTTTCAGTTTTACGTCGACAGCACAAACATAGTACTACAACATTTATGTGATAGTGCTCATCATATAAGAAGCCACTGAACATAAAGACCATGTAAATGATTGTTCACCCATATGGACAGTAACTTGTGTCAGATGAAGTGTCAACATGGATTCACCAAGAAAGGTGAGTACCTATATGGACAAATATTGAGCTCGGATGAAAGAAAACTGAAGAGCCAATTGGGCCAATTCTCTGAGAGTAGAACAAATTTGAAGATAAATAATGTAAATATTCATTCTTAGGGAGCAAAAAACTGAAATCACTATTTTTTTATTCAAAACTTTATAAAATATGACGAGTTTAATCAAGATTTTTAATTAGGATAACTTTCATTTAAATCATTCCATCCTGTAAATGTAAAATTAAAAATCACAATCCTTAAAATGTTGATTCAAATGCAGAAAATACAATTCCGAGGACCTAAAAACCAGTTTGAGTGTTTCCTTCTTCCTTTAACTAGTCTTCATTTTTTTCATTTGCTTAGCTAGCTTGAAAATTTCACTATATAAAAAAACTGTTCAATAAATAAGTGTTTTATTGTAAGAAAAAAAAGTTTTCAATGTACATAAAATACAGTATCAACATAACTTGTTGTAACACATTCCCTTCAGTGTGTGTGAAACCAAACTATCAGTATAATACAGTAAGTTGTACTTAGAATGTTCACCATTTTCTTAAAAAAAAAAAAAAATCTATTCACATTCTACGAACAACAAATGAGCAGCAACACTTTTCAAGGGCCCAATGAAAGACAACTAATACATGTAAACTCTTACAATATGTTCTCAAGAAAATTTATCTGTTGATACGTTAGCATATGCTCTCACAGCTGAGCTACTGCTTTGCAAGCATGATTTATACGTCATTTTTATGGCATGATAAAAGAATAATCACAAATTCCTTATTTATTTCTATTGTTATAAATTAGAAGTTCTGTAACATTGTCCAACCAAAAGAGCTCTTAAAATTTATTTTAATTTTCTATATTTAAAAGCTGCACATTTCTGTTAGCAAGAAAAACTGAAATAAAAATAACGAAAACATTAAAGCATTTTTCAAAATCTCCATGTTTAATACTGTTATAAATTAATATAAATACAGTTATTTCAGAAACTGCTTCATTCCTGTAAAAGTTAAAGCTTCAAAAAATATTTCATTATTAAATTTTGGAATACAAGGAAGTATTATAAGTTATTACCTTAGCAATGTAGGTCGATACAAAAAAAAAAAATGGACGGATAAAATTAAATTAGAAACAACCTCTATCATGAAAAATGTATAAATTTACTATCATAGCTGTCATTCTAGCATAAACTTTTGGAAACTGTAATGTGTTATAAGCATGTAGTAATGTGCTTAAGCTGTTGAGCTGCAGATATTTTTAAGCACTTCCATTTACATCAGAACAAACCTTAGTGGATGATGTAAAAGAATGTATGTGGAACCGTCTTTTAAGGCATCATTCGTAGTGAAAAATCCACCCAAGAAAGCAGACCTAAGAACAGTACTTAAGTTTCTCTGTGCCAGAAGTAGTCAAAACTATAAAAAGTCTTGGTGAAATCAACATTAACTTTTGTGCAGCAATGAAGAACGAAATACCATGAAACAAATTATTTCACATGTGAAGTAAAGAGCTATTTCTGACAGTTGCTAACAGTTTTATAAATTGTACATTATGTCGTCAGCTTTCCTATGCCAGTGTATGTGATTATAACAATATCGCAATTAACAACATTTGGAAGTGCTGTTGTCTCGTTTACTTTCGCCTCAGCGAAATCTTGTCAAGAAAACGTACTGGAACAGTATAAAAGATGCAGAGTGCATACTAGAGTAAGTTGTAAACAGATTATGCAGATTATGTTTGTCAAGATAAAATAGAAAACAAATTTTGGCAAATATTGTATGAAATATTTCACACTGGAATAAAAGAGCAGTGATTGATTACATTGTGTTTTGAGGCATCATATTTATATTTGTCTTCCAATGGATTCAGAATGCCTTGAGTTCTAGGTTATCTCTGAAAACCTAAAGCACGTACTTAGGGACATTAACAGAAACAGCAAATGTTATCGTATTCATGGTAACGTTTTGGTTTCAAGTGGTACAATAATTATTTTATTCTCATCATCTGCGTGAAGAGTGAGGCCCAACTCTCGGAGGACGGAAGTGTCGACTACTCCTTTTCGTGTCATGCTTGCAATCACAGCTTGATTTTCCAAGTTGTTCTCGCAAAGATTCCTGATTGCCAAGATGACCCACTGGATGATCACTAATGTCTCTGTCAAGGAAAACTATGTTGTGTTCACCTTCCCAAGAGCAAAAAATATTCTTCCTCATGCAGTTCTCAACAAACAATGGGGATATAATTTTAAATTAATTAATAAATATACAGATCATAGTTATGGAAGTCACTGGTTTAACTGAATTGAAACAGAATTTATCAATGAAATAAATAAATAAATAAATAAATAAATAAATAAATAAATAAATAAATAAATAATGTAACAGAGTGCAATGGAAAAGAATGCAATAGAACAGAACAGGACAGGAGAAAACAAAAAGGAATAGATTATAAAAACAATACTGCAGGGCAGCTTGGACAGTCTTCAGCACTTGAACCCAATTCACCTAATCCGTACATTATTTCATTAGGGCAATAGGGCAGGTGTCCATTTTTGCTATTTTCGGATTCTTAATAAGAAAAGGCTTCTCTATCATATCACACAAGCTGGTAGTCCAAATCCCTGTAGTTTACGAGAATTTGTTTGTACAAGATCGGAAATCAATGTCATTATTGGGCGCTAAGGGTGAATGTGGACTTCCAACTTCAGAATTCACAATAATGTTATTTTCATGGACAGTTGTCTAGATAACATGGACAACCACCTATAGAGTCATGTTCATAAGACTGAGTCCACAATCAATTTCATTTCGTTTTTTTTTTTACCTCTCCTGAAAACCTCTTAATTGTTACAACCAGCTTTTTTTCTCTCTCTATGAGTGTGGGAGGAAAAAACATTCCTGTGCACCGCGACCTGAGGTCTATTGTGCACCCCTGGGATGAGTTGCAAGCCCACCAACCTCACCTACACCAAACCGACCTAACTGCCAACACCTTGACGACCAGTCCTGTCATCCTGTCAAATCCATATACCATTCCACACCAACAGCCCTCCCACATTCCCCTCTCAAATGGTCTGAGGTGTAAGCCCCCTCTCCCGTCTCCTCAACGGTCTGAGGTGTAAGCCTCCTCTCCCATTGGGAGGGGAGTGGGTTCCACTGCTGGCCACCAGCTACCATAGCATGACATATCCTCAGAGGCCAGCCGAGAGTCAGTGGCTTCAGAGGGCCGTTGCAGGCGCGATCTGAAAACCAAGTAAAACAACCAGAATGATGAGGAAAGGATGATGAGAGAGGAAAGGAAATGGCGAGAATGAGTGGGGTTCCATATGCCTGTTAAATTTACCTGATATTCATCCATAGGAGTGAGGAAAAACCCCGAAAAAACCTCACCCAGGCATCTCATCCCAAGTAGCGAATCGAACCCCGGCCCGCTGAGTTTGGGAGCAAAGACACTACCACGAGGCCATAGCAGTGGACGACAACCACCCTTAGTGAAATTAGGCTTTGTGTATTCTAAGAGTATTGTGTTCCATCACTAAGCTCATCAGAATCTTCAAGTCGATCCTTTTCAAAACCAGATATCCTTAGTGATGTCTTAAGAGGGTCATTCTATCATCCTTTTATGATGTCTCCGACTTTACATATGTGCACATTTACACAGCCCTGTTAAATACCTTCTCTAAAATCAGTGCTGATTTTGTTTTTACTATTTCTACCACACTTTCAAACTATCACGTCTTCACATGTAAAGTGATTACCAGTACTCTAATGTACAAGGGTCATTTCATAAATAATGCACATGTTGGTAGAACTATGAAGTGGATGAAGCAACACCAGTGCAAATCACGTCAGTTGTAGTTGAAGGCTTGAAGAACAAGCACGTGTGTTCGTTTCGTCCATAGCATATGCTGTGTTTAGGCAACGAGAGCTAGAAATGGAGCCTACACGTCATGTCTTGGGTATTGTCACAATTGAAGATTAAAGATTGAATCTTTAAACGGCAAAAACCCCACAGAAACACACAGTGCTTTGAGTGCAGTTTGTGGTGAATTACAGAGGATCGTAGTACAGTTTCTAGCTGGGCTACTAGTTTTCATGATGGTCGTGTCAGCATAGACCAGGAAGGCCGAAAACATCAACAGATGAACACCACTTGTGGTGAATGATCTTGAAGAAGATCGTCGAGAAACGTGTGAAGAACTTTCAGAAGCTACAGGGGTTCCACCAACTTCAGAATACAGTATTTTGACAAATGATTTGAAGAAGAGAGAAATTTCTGTGCGAATGGTCCCTCACTGTTTGACAGCTGAACAGAAGCAGAAATGCCTAAACATTGCAAACTTGCAGAAACAGATTCGACGCTGAAGGTCAAGCATTTTTTTTATTGTCGCTATTGATGAAACGTGAATTAGATGCTTCGAGCTGTAGTTGAAATCACAGCCAAATGAGTTTTTGCCACAAAGATTTGATCTTAATGTACAATCTTTGCTCTTGAATCGTCACAGTGCCCAAGACCTGTGTAGGCTCCATTTCTAGTCTAGTTATCTGAACACAGAGTAAGCTATGGACAAAACGAATACACGTCCTTCTTCTGTAAGCCTTCAACTGCAACTGACGTAATTTTCATTGGTGTTGCTTCATCCACTTCATAGTTCTACCAACGTGTGCGTTATTTATGAAATGACTCTCATAAGTAAATATTTTAGAACAATTCACTGATGCACTAAAAAAAATGTGATGTTCTCAAATGGACTGCTTAAGGAATGCTCTGAAGAAACTATAACATGTCAGATGAATTCAATGATGACCTTCAAAATGTATCTTACGATTTTAATGTGTGCCTCAAAATCTGTGCTTCAGTGGCTGGTCATGATAATATCTTTGAAAAATATTGGAGTGCAAGAGGTCAAATGACTTTATTGTCAAACGCCTGGCATTAGAAAACAACAACAACAACGATTTTAATGGGCAGGTTGCAGAACAGTACTGAATTGAATTGAAAGAGGAGAAGTGGGAGGAGAAATTTAAAAGGTATGCAAAACGCGTCCTTGCAAGGGGTTCGGGGCTGAAAGAAACTGAATATGTGAGCTCCAAGCCTGTTGGCCACTTGTCTCACTCCAGGTTACGCTGTCACATTGAAGGAGCTCTAGAAAATTTTGAACAGAACAGTATTTAACAGTGACATTTCAAAAACCAATAAAAGCAAGGCAAAATAAACTTGCACGTTATTAAAGACCATTACAAGTTTTAATTTAGGTAAATGTGAAAAAAGGAAGGATAGAAATTGCCCTATTCTCTGATATTATTCGACTTAGTGACAAAGTAATTGATTAGAAATGTGAAAAAAGGAAGGATAGAAATTGCCCTATTCTCTGAAATTATTCGACTTAGTGACAAAGTAATTGATCTGCAAAGCAGACAGCCCTATTAGATATGGAATTTAAATTTCAGACATTTATTAATTCAGAATTTTTATATTTCTCATTCTTTTTTATATCCTGAAACTAATATTAGTTTGTGTAACAAAAGAAAGAGTTGACTTTAATGTGTCTACTTGTTAATGAGTCAAGAACCCTGAATTTTCCAATATGGACTATAAAGGAATGACATTTAAACCGAAAGACACATGCAATAAAAGAAGCTCTGTCCAAGGACTGACTACACAGAAAGGATGTTACGTAACACCGAAAGATCCATGCAGTAATAGTGCATATGGAAGACTGCACTTTGAATGATAAACATGAAGGTAAACATAAAGAATGACGAGTACAAAATGCAAGTACAACAATAACACAAATCAGGATAGAAGGTGCATTACAAAGACTGTTGGAACTAACTGAAAGACATGAAGGCGAGAGACGAACTGATGCCACAAAGAAATAGTAATGACATTAAGTGCTCCATCATTTCCACATTAAAAGACTCATTCAGCATGCCTCATTACAAATTCCAATGCAACTTTAATTCTTAACTTTGCTACCACTGTAACACAATTATATTACTTCATTAAGACTGAAACCTAACTAAAGGGTTTAGAGTAAAATAAAGAAAGAAGCCAGTCTGTGAAACAGACCACAACAATACACCAAGTGTGTTAATTCAGATGTTAGGCAAACTGAAAGCTAAATAGCCTTACTGTTAGAGAAAGGCACAAAAAAGCAATTAACTCACACCTGTATGCTTTGCGTATAGACACCCGTTATTTTAAGGCCTTTAATAGAAAAGAAATTATGAAAAGAAGCTTAAAAAGCAGAGCAAAAGGAAGAGAAACAGATGAAAAACCTGTAGAGGTCATACCATCCGATGCCTTGTCACGAAAAGGATACAAGGATTTCTTGCATCAATGTTGCAGCAATCCAGTAGAACAGGTATACAGTCCAATTCTCGAACCTGAAGAATAGTTTATATTACATAAGTTAAAATATTCACATATACGTGTTAAAAAAAAAAAATCCATTATTTTGAGAGGTGGTAGTATTAATCAAAACAAGCAAAAAAAAAAAAGTATAATAAATATGGGTCCTAAAATTAATATCTTCCGAGATATGAGAACTAGTTCACAACATCATAAGACAAAGAGCTATCAAGATTTTGAGAGATGGTAGTACCGGTAGTCATCAAAACAAGGAAAAAAAGTCTAAAAATATGGGTCCTAAAACTGATATCTTCCGAGATATGAGTATTTGTTCATCAACATCTCAGATGATGTTCAATACATATATATATATATAACAGGCAGGGTGCGAATTAAGATTTTTCTGATGGGGGGGGGGGGATAAAACCCTAGATAGAGAATAACATACACAAAATTATTATTAACCTCATTCGATATGGCTCAAAGCTTGGTCGTACTGAGTTGCTCATCTTCACCTTGATCATAATAATAATTATATCCATGAGCAGGCTTAAGATAAGATGTGTTATCCTTGACAGGGATGTTAATATGAATTTATGAGAGGGGGATAACTTCCAACAGGGTGGAAATCCCCCTATCCCCGCCGTTAATTCTCACCCTGTAAACACTATGTTACTTTAATTTTTCTTCTCCACTCCTCTTTATCTTTCCACTCTCCTTCCAATCCATTTTCCCTCATTGATCTCCTTCTCCTAACATATTCTATCCATGTGGTTTTCGGCTAACCTTTTCTTTCTTTCTTCCAGGGGGAATCCAGCCTAACACTTTCCTAGGTAATCTCTGTTCTGGCATTCTTCTAACATGTCCATACAATTATAGTTGTCTAAATTTCCATCAAGCTTTAAATATTTGGACTTTTTAGCAGTCAACTTTTTTTCAACGAATAGGAAACTGGAGAGGACCAGGAATTACATTTTGGGGTTACCTTCCCCTAAAACAATTACTTTAATCGCAGCTTACGGGCATGTTCTGTCCGGCCTGTTTGGTCCACGGGAGGTATTTAATTTCCCTCCTACCTCTCACAAGTGAGGGGCATTCCCCTATCCGCCACCTGGGGACGCGCCCTCTAGGGGTTACAGGCTCCCCCGAGAGATGTTCAATATGATATCCATTAAAAAAAGAGCATTCAAAATTGTGATAGGTAGTAATATTCATCAAAACAATAAAAAGTCTATTAACAATGTGTCCTAAAATTAATATCTTCCGAAACGATACTTGTTGTTCTTCATCATCATCATCATCATCATCATCATCATCATCATCATCCGAGATGCTCAATGTTATTTCCATATAACAAAAAATTCACTATTCTGAGAAGTGGTAGTGTTTATCAAAACAAGATATACTGTGACAATAATGATTTAAAAACAGCTGTCTTTAACGATACCACCTCTTGCAACAATTACATTTGTAACTCGTTTCATGATTTCAAATTTATTCATTTAAACATACGTAGCATAAACAGAAATTTCCTGGAATTATGTGCATTATTACAAAGCTTCACTCATGATTTCGATGCGATGGAATAGTATTATACTTTAAAAATAGCATTGATATTAGTGTAATAGAAGCTGAAATTGAGCACTGTAATTCATTTCATTTTAAGATTAAGCTTGATAAGAGTGAAATTTTTTTCACCGCCATTTATAGATCCCCTAAAAACAATAAAAATGATTTCATAGACAATTTAGAGCAGTATTTATCCAATTTAGAAGGTTGTCACAACCATATTATTGTTGGAGACATAAACATAGACATATTAGAAAATAGTATAGATTTAATTGGCAGTAAATATATGAATGTTCTCCAAGAATATGGTTTTGTAAATTATTTAAATGCCATCACTAGGCCTTCAATAATTTCTGGCACATGCATCGACCATATATTTCTAAAAACTCAAAATAATTATAGCTTCATTCCTGGCGTTCTATCTAGTGCTATTACCAATCATTATATTGTTTTTAGTTTATTAAAAATGTCTAACAATGAATACAATTCCAGGCCGTATGTTACTCTCTCATCACAAAATATGCAACAAATTAATTATCCTGATTTGATTACAGATTTTCTAAAAGAAACCTGGGAATCGGTCTATAATTGTAATGATGCCAATGCCTGTTTTCAAATTTTCTACAATTTAATCATAAAGTATATAGATAAAAATACTATTATAAACAGTAATCAGAAAATTTCTAATAAATCCAAGAAAATAAAATCCTGGATCACGGCCGGCATTATTAATTCTATTCGTACAAGAGACAAACTTGCTTTAAAAGTTAAAAAGAATCCAAGTAACGTACAACTAAAAATTTACTACAGAGCATATAGAAATATGTTAACTCTTATCATTCGAAAAACGAAAATTAAATATTATGAATCCAAATTTGATAGATACAAAAATGAACCTAAAAAATTCTGGCAAGTTATAAATGAAGCTACAGATGTAAATGTACAAAATAAACAGCCAACCAAGGAGTTAAAAAACGATAAGGGTGAAATATTAAATTGCAGAAAAGAGATTGCAAACGAATTTAATAATTATTTTTCAGAGATAGGACACAAAATTACTTCTAACATTAATAAGTCAAATTTTAACTCTTCTCTACAAAATGAGACACAAGATGAATATTTAGCTTCCTCCATGTTTCTTTTCGCTGTAACTGAAGATGAAATTATTATCTTGGTTAAGAAATTAAAAAATAATGTTGCTCCTGGTATAGATGGAATTAAGAATAATACTTTCAAAATTATTATCAAATATATATTAAAACCCATGGTTCATATTTTTAACTTATGTTTTGTGCAAGGTATATTCCCAGATGTTTTGAAATGTGCCATAGTAATTCCAATATACAAATCTGGAGATAAAAATAATTTAAATAACTATAGACCTATATCTTTACTTCCAACATTTTCCAAATTGCTTGAAAAATGTTTAAAGAATAGATTAATAAATTATTTAGAAAAACATAAAATCCTCTCTAAAAATCAGTTTGGTTTCCGCAATAATATTTCTACTGATGATGCTCTTATTAATGTTACTGGAAAAATTATCAATGAACTAGATATCGGAAACAAATGTTTGGGTATTTTCTTGGATCTACGGAAAGCTTTTGACACTATCAATCATAATTTACTTTTGGACAAACTACATACTATTGAAGTTAGAGGTATAGTTTTAAAATTATTCCAATCATATTTTAGTAACAGAAGGCAAATGACCAAATGACCAAAATTGAAGATCAATTTAGTGAATACAAATATATTGATATAGGTGTAACGCAAGGAACAATTTTGGGACCTATTTTATTTCTAATATATGTTAATGATCTGCTAAATATAAATTTAGAAAAATTTAATGGATCTATATATTCATATGTGGATGATACAGTAGTTATTTTCAGTGGTTTTTCTTGGCAGGAAGCATATAGAAATGCTAATATAGGTGCTAACATTGTTAAAAAATGGCTTAATTCCAACTTCCTTTCTTTAAATATATCTAAATCAACTTTAGTTCCTTTTTCGTTAACAGCTGCCAGTGTTCAAAATTTAAAATTTAGCGATGAATATAGACTAATAATATACAGTGAAAATTGTTTAGATCCCAAAAGTTGTAAATGTCCCCCACTGAAAGAAGCCACGTATGTCAAATATCTGGGTATCATTATTGATCAGAATTTAAAATGGGCTCATCACATTACTTATCTTTGTAAGAGGCTTCGTAAAACAATTTATAAATTCGTTAATCTTCGATGCTACTTATCCACTAGAGTTCTACGAAATGTTTATTCGGCCATTATTCAGTCTATCATTCAATATGGTATAATTGTTTGGGGTAGAAGTACAAAAATTAATCTTAGTCCGTTAAATTTACTACAAAAACGAATAATTAAAATTTGTTTGAAGAAACATTTCGATTATCCAACTAAATTAATTTATTCTGAATTTAATGTATTTAATATTGAACAAATTTATAAGTATACGCTGTTAAAATTTTATCATAAAAATCGTAATAAGTTTGTATTACAGACACACAATTATGACACAAGACGAAATATTAATTCAACATTAGTAGAACCTAAATGTCTCACATCTGCTGGTCTAAAGCATAGCATTAATTTTGGTCCTCGGTTGTACAATGCTTTAACTAAATTACACCCAGAACTTCTAACATGTAACCCACTAACATATAACAAGAAAATTAGAAACGTGTTAATATCTTCAAGTTGATTAAATAAATTTATAGCCTATGTGTATAAATTAATCAACCTATATTATATTTGTATTTTATAATTTTGAAATATATATTAGTCCTACTTTTCACATGTGATATTATTCTTCTCCAGTGTTAATATTATATTAGGCCTATATAATTCCATTGCCGCTGTAATTATATTTTAGTTCCTATTTTATTTTACTTATTTATTTTTATTATTACTATTATTTTTTTTATTTTAATATTATATCTGAACAGCGACCGAGCACGAGCGCTGCTCATTCGGTCTCAAATTTTGTTAATACTACTGTATCTTCTTTTTATATTGCTTGTATTATTTTATTTCTATTTCTCTTGTTTGTTTTGTAATTATATTCTTTATTCTGTATATTTAAATTTAAATAAAAAAAAATAAACAAAAAAAAAGTGTAATAAACATGGGTCCTTAAATTAAATTTTGTTACGAAACAAGGTCTTCGAAAATTGCTATTGTAAGAACAGCATATCTTATTATGTAAGCTTTTCGCTTGCTTCTTATTGGGTATACAGTATCATATCGGAAATGCAGTAAACAAAGGTGTAACAATATGGGTCCTACAATTAACATCTTCCGAAATATGTGTACTTGTTCATCAACATCAGAGGAGGTGATCAATGTCATTTCTAAAAGAAAAAAACGTTCAATATTCTGAGAGATGGTATTCTTCATCAAAACAAGAAAAAAGTTTAACAAACATGGGTCCTTAAATTAAATGTTGTACGAAACAAGAAAGGACTTCGAAATTGGTATTGTAAAAAGAGCACAATATCGTCTAATGTGAGTTCTTTGCTTGTTTCTTATTGGATGTACAGTACTATATCAGAAATGCAGTAAACAAAAGGTAATGATATGTGATTCCCCAAGACGTAGGGCAGAAGGATGAATTATAATAACTGGAAATCACATTGATTTCCTTTCCTATGATGTTGATGAACAAGTACTGATATCAAGATGATATTAATTTTAGAATCCATGTTTATTAGATTGTTTTGTCTTGTTTTCATGAACTACCATGTTTCAAAATATTGAATTCTTTTTTTTTTTTTTACTGAGAATAAGACGTCTTAAAACAGTCAAATTTTAATTCTACTATATTATTCATATCATATAATCGTAGCCGTAACAATAAAGTTATGGAATAGTTCTACATTAGATGTAAAGACAGATGCCATGCCAAATCATATGAATTAAATTAGTTTCCTCTAAATAAAATGAAACGAAGTTCTCATTAAAAATTAAAACAAGTGACACTGTCTTCATTGAAGGTAACACATTAAGGAAAACAATCACCTGCATCTTCGGACTACAACTGTTGCATTAGAATAGCCGGAATATTTTTAAGAATTACAAAACTGAGGAAATAATTTGCAAATAAATATTCAAACTCCAAAGAGTTGCGCTTATGCTGAGATATTTTTTATACACAAGTCCATCATTTTAATATTTCCTTAATAACAGGTTCACTTATAATATGATCAACAATGCACTGTGCATATCCTTCTAGAATCAACACCCTAAAGCTCTAGACCAGGGGTCGTCAGCACAGAGCACGCTGGGGCTAGTCTCTCTTATCCGCGGAAAACGCAATGCACTACGGTGCACTCCGTAGCTGCTAGCAGGTGTGCTCTCTATCTCTCCCTGTTGCACGACAGTGCACACGGAACAGCACCGCGTACCCTTTGCACATTTCAGCGAGTGCTGACAACCACTGCTCTAGACCATTCTGTCAACTCAAGACACTGCCCAATACTCATCGTATAGAGGTGAATCTACATCACATCAAAGATGGTGATGGTGGTAGTGGTGGTGGGGATGATGGTGGTGGTGATGGGGGTGGTGATGGTGGTGGTGGTGACAACGACATTGATGATGTGGTGGAATGATAGTGAGAGAATCGTAAGTGTTCCATGAAAACTTTGCTGCAATATTGTTCGTCCACCAATTCGTCAGAATTTCAACCAAAATCTTCAATGTATAAAGCGCACACTAACAGTTAATACTTCTCAGTTCAAACAAGAGAGCTGTTCAATAATGAATGATCATGATATTTTTTATGACATCATACTTCCATTTATCCTTCAAATGTTGGTCTTTCTCAAAGTAATTCCCAATACTTGCAGTGCACTTATCCAGCCTTTTTTCTAGTCTTCAAAGATAAACCATTTTTGGATAGGTCCTTCAGTATCGCCTAACAGCTTTCACACCTTGTTTTGAAGACTGGAAGTGTCTCCCAAGAAGTATTCCTTCAAATTTAGGAACAGAAAAAAAAAATTGTTTCAAGTCTGGACTTATGGAGAATGAGATATGTCATAGCAACATTTGGAATGTAGGACAGTGCATTATCACGACATAAAGTCCACTATAGTCCACTGTAGTCTATTCAGTTGTTGTTTTTCACGAGAAGATCTTCAGTATACTTTTGCAGTATTGTCCTGCCATAGTTGTGTGTGCTGGTACAACATACTGAGAAACCATTCCATGAATGTAAAAAGTAAGAAAATCATGACCTTCCCTTCTATGACCTTAGGTGTTAGTGATGATGGAAATTTCCACACAGGACCAAAATAATGCAGTCAAGTCTTAGCTCCCCTCACTTTCCTCCATTAACATCCTTTTCAGCTCCATACAAATCTGTATGCGAAACTCGAATTGTTCAAGAATAAACAGTCCTGAAACTCACAGTGCACTTACACGTGTCAAGTGCTGTTTCTCCTCCTCCATCCATTACTGATGTATGAAGAATGGCACTTAATGAAATGATCAGAATCTCTGACTGTTTTCTTGATGTTATTCGTCTCTTCCATCACAATTTCAGCAGCAGAGTTAATGTTTACATTTGTAAAAGCTATGGCTGAAGCCTCAGAACTAGTGTTTTTTGATCATGGTTTCCTTCCATCAATGAACAGTTAGTACCACTTAGGAGCAATATGACAGAACAGATTTCCCACAAATAAACTGAACGATATTATTCTTACATAACAGAGTTGGAGTTCTATTAATTATATAACACCAAACATAAACTTTAAATTAAAAATCGTGCAAGTAAACAATACTTATCATTCATTATTGAACAACGACATTAAGATACATGGATCATATGCGGAGAGAAAGGCACAACATAGGAAAGATTTGAGAAAGCCGAGTTTGCAGTGAAGGACCTGTCCTTGGACAGAACACTATGAATGAATGAATACTGAACAACCTATGTATTTATGAAATATTATTTATCATCTTCAATCTTTATGTAAGCTTATGTGTATAAATTCCACGAAACAACGCTTTTTCAGTTGAATTAGATTTCTTGTTGGCTTGTGTGGCAGGCTTTCTATTAGTATCCTGTTATCTTAAATCTTAAGTTACATACATGACAATCTAAAATTCAACTTATTCTGTGATAATATCAGTAACAAGTTCAAGAACGATTTCATGCCTGAAAGTGTTCACTCAATACTTTTAAGAATTACAAATCTTATTGACCGAAATTTGTATACTATGAAGAGTCACACTCACAAATGATAACCTGGAGGTTCAATGTGGCTTTCATATAAACCAGCCATGAGTCCCTATCCTAAGCAATATTAATCCAGTCCCTAGCATCATATCCAAAGTCCCTCAAATCCATCCATTTTAATATTATCCTCCTATCTATGTCCCAGCCTCCCCAAAGATCTTTTCTAGCTGGGTCAAAATAGGCTACATGGCTATTAATATTTTTTCTAACAAATACAAAAAAATATATGTAGTGTTTATATTAAAAGAAGAGCAAACTGAAAACAAAGCATCTGGGAACAAAGTCATTTTACATCCTACAGTATGTCAAAATCCCGTAATCGATTTTAAAAGGTAGTTCTTCTTCTTTTTTTTTTACCATGTGTATGACACTTACAAAAAAATCCATTGAAACCTTTGCAGTTTGGAGGCGTGATTTACGATTGTCTGCTACATGTTAATATGGTGCATGTTGATGAACATGTTTTACTTCTCTGGCGACATTCTTGCTAAGGATTCCGTTATTTAAAAAGCTCTGCACTGACCTATATGTAAAGACGGAATATCAGTCATATTTTCTTGACAGCTACAGCCCAAATATTCATTGACGAGAATAATACCAGAGTTGGGTGCGACAAAGTAGTGTGATTTATTGCAAAGCAGTCACACATTCCAATTATCTCTGCTCTTCCTTGTTCTGTGGCAAACTTGTTACACACAAATAAAGCAAACCATAAATCAGAGGATTATTTCTCGTAATATATGCTCAAAATACGTGACATGCATGGAACTAGAAGTTTCCTACTTAACATAAATATGAAGGAGACTCCAGTACGGTACTGACCTTATACAAGCTTTACTAGGATACCAGGCTTTGCTGACTCATGACGAAAGTTGCAGAGCAAAGAATATTTTTAGTTCTTGTATAAAATATCTTGCTTCAATAAAATACTCACTGCAACATTAATATTCGGTAAATTAATCATATGATTCAATTAGATGTCCAATTCGATTAAATTAATCATAAGCTTCAATAAGATTTGCAGTGACTGAAAGCCTAGATCATATACCCAGATTGCTCGGTCTTAGAGGCTTTGACGATAATTTTTGTCAGGTTTACTATGCTGCCATCTAGTTGTTACATAAGGAGCTACGTCATAAATCCCATTTGAATTGCATTAGTGACTGTACTGACATCTCGTGTCAGTTTATGGCAGACGGGTGGCGATCCTGGCAGTTGTTCTCTTCAAACCAATTTTAACATAGGGATGAGCAATTTGTTACATATGTGATCTGGGATGAAAGTAATCATACATTCCATTAAGATCTCGAATGACTCAAATGAATATTTCAATTTCTGTCACCAGTTACTTTGTTAAATTAGTCTTATGTTTCAGTAAGATGTTCAATTATTAAATTTAATTTATCATACGTTCTATTATCATCTTGAATGACTCAAATTAATAGTTAAGATCTCAAATTAATATTTCAATAATGCCTCCAATTTCTCGATTATGTTTCAATAAGATCTCCAATGATTCGATTACATAACTCATACATTCCATTAAGATAATGAATGGCTCAATATTTCAATAATGTGAACAGTTCCTCTAATAAATTCATAACATTCTTTTTAAATAAGTTATCTGATGATTAGATTACATTTATTAGATGTTCTATTAAGAATACTGATCGCGAATAAATGCTACTATGGATTGCTAAGACATTTTAAATCCAAATTACTTACCTTTAAATATAAATGTAAATTATACAAAACATTGGTAAGGCCAGTGTTAATATATGGTTGTGAAACTTGGATCCTGTCTCAATCTGACATCAATAAATTGGGCTCGTTTGAAAAAAAGATATTGCGCAAAATATACGGACTCATAAATAAAGGGGGAGAATGGAGAAGTAAACACAATCATGAGCTGTACCAACTTTATGGGTATCCAGACATTGTTACAGCCATAAAAATCGCAAGATTGCGTTGGGCTGGACATGTATACAGAATGGATAATAGTGAAATCCCTAAGAGAGTCATGGAGTATAAACTGGAAGAAAGAAGAAGTGTTGGATGGATGGAATAATTGAAGACTTGAGGAAGCTTAGAGTTAAGAGCTGGTGGATGGTGGCAAGAAAGAGGGAGTCGTGGAGGAAAATCATTAAGGAGGCCGAGACCCGAACAGGGCTGTAGTGCACATGATGATGATGATGATGATGATGATGATGATGATGACATGTTCTATTACGATCTCGAATAACTCAAATAATGTTACAATAATGTCTCCAGTTGCTTGATTGAATAAGTAATATTTTAATAATGTTTTGAATGACTGACTAATTTAATCGTATATTTCAATATAGCTCAAGTTAATGACCAAATTACGCAAATACCTAAATTAAACATAACCTATATTTCAATATGGGGTCAAATGACTCGATTAATCGTGTTTCAATAATGTCATAAATAAATGACTAAATATCTTTCAATAGGTCTCGCATGACCAACTGACTAATTAAACAGATGTTTCAGTCTCGTATGTACAGGAATGAAGTGAAAAGTCACGATGTGCTAATCAGTATTGCAGATACTGTAGTTTCATGGTCCTGTGGGTGTCCAGACACCACGAATTCATATACATAGTTGGCTTATGCTAGAAACACATAGGATATTAAGTAAAGTAGCAAATTAATGTAACTCTCTTTTACAAGTACTTCTAATTGCACAAGCAACATAATTATTTTCGATACTAGAATTATAACTGCTGACACAACTAACCTCATTCTGGTTGCCAAGATGTTTCCAGCAGAGGTTACCGAGTATCTGCACTAAACTGCTCTTGAAACCAAAAGCAGGATGCTCCAATATATCCAAGTTCTGATCGGAAATTGACAGGGAAGCCAATTTCTGTATAGCTGAGAAATGATTCTCATCCAACTTTCCGAGACTATGTATACTTCTTAACAGCACTAAAATAAAACAAAATAACGTGATTTGCATCATTCATGTTGGAGTACGATAGCAAGTTTGAGATGAAAACAACTTTATAAATCTTGGAAAAAGCTAAGAAAAATTTCAGAACTCCATTAATATTATAAGTACAAAGAAATATTCTGAAGAAGGCAGTATATAGCATAAATCTATATATATATAATTTGAACTGGTAATGGATATTACGGGAAAACGGCTGAACGGATTTTAATAAATGACCCCTCACTTTGAAGCTTGGAACCCAAAGTTTTTTGGAAAAATTGTAATTTTTAGTGAAATGTAAATTTTCCTACATCATTTTCCTATTTTCTAAAATCCATCTGTTGTCAGTTTTGAGAAATAGGTAATGGCCCTTTCAGAATAAAACAAAACAAAACACAAATACATTACAATAAACAATATCACACGAAGGCTATGACCTGCAGGATTGCTGCCATATTTAGAGTTCAGATGAATGCCAATATGTCGATCTTCATTTGTGTAACTTTTTCTGAACGTTTCTGTAATATTGGTTATTAAAAACTTAAGACTTACTAAAAAGATTTTATGGTGTGTAATTTTGTGAATACAGCTGTCTGCGTATTGGATATTAAAAACTACAAAACTTAAGAATGTTTGATGACATTATCATTAAAAATGAAATAATATTTTAGTGAATGTCATGATGTATTTGTCACCAATTATACAGATTAATGCTTTATTGATGATATAAAAGTGAAACCTTTTGGGGTTATATAAGTAGGCGTAGGGAATATCTGAAGTTAGATCTTCATTTCTATAATATTTACTGAGTGACGGCTATATAGCAGTCTATACAAAACTTACGTAAGATAACAATATTGTTATTAAAGTGAAATCTTTGTATAGTTATTAATCAAGTGGTATGGGTCTTTTCCATATATTTAATGGCGGTGTGGTATAGATATTTAAAGCTGAAACTTAGAATTTATAAAACAGTTATGCTACTGGTTGTTCTTTATGGTTGTGAAACTTGGATTTTCACTTTGAGAGAGAAACAGAGATTAAGGGTGTTCGAAAATAAGATACTTAGGAAAATATTTGGGGCTAAGAGGGATGAAGTTATAGGAGAATGGAGAAAGTTACATAACGCAGAACTACACGCATTGTATTCTTCACCTAACATAACTAGGAACATTAAATCCAGACATTTGAGATGGCAGCACATGTAGCACGTATAGGTTAATCTAGAAATGGTATAGAGTGTTAGTTGGAAGACCTGAAGGGAAAAGACCTTGAGGGAGACAGACGTAGATGGGAGGATAATATTAAAATCGATTTGAGAGAGGTGGGATATGAAGGTAGAGACTAGATTAATCTTGCTTAGGATAGGGACCGATAGTGGGCTTATGTGAGGGCGGCAATGAACTGCCGGGTGCCTTAAAAGCCATTTGTAAGTAAGTGATATAGATATTTATATGCGCGATTCTCTTTTGTATTGTCTAGAGGAAGTGCAAAAATTATAATACCTAAGGAAAGACCAAAAGGTACTACATTCTGATAAAGTAAGAGATCTACAAAATGTTGTAGTGTCCCGATCACTTTAGCAAGATCTCTTGGCAGGATAAAATGATTCTACCCTCTACATTTCAAGGTAGTTCACGAAACATGCAGCAAATATACTAAGACATTAGGCCTATGTCTATTGTTGGAAAGCATGGCAAACCTGATATTTTCTTAATTATCACAATCCACAATGACCTGAAATAGCTACTGCTTCACTCCCACATGAAAAACCGACTGATCATCCTGACAGTGTTACTTGCGTTTTCGCATTGAAACTCAAGATCTGAAGATGTAATAGTAGGCCTAATAGTACAGGTTCAATAAAAAGTATTTAGCATAAAGAAAACCATTCAGAGGCATATGTTTCTTTATTATGGAAGCAAATAACTTCCAAAATGTCTGGTATTGTTCATTGGAAATAAATTTGAAAAATTTTAATTTGAATTGTAATGAACTTAGTTTGCAGCATTCGCTGCACAAGCCACTAGTAAAACATAATTTAAATCAAAGACTTATTCAATACTATGTAACACTTCGAAAAATAATTTTCGTTTTTTAAATTTTAAATTTATTCAAAATAAAAACACTTTTACATTCGTAAAAAATTAATTTGCTTGTTACTTAAATGTTATACATTTCATTTCCTTACAAATTGTTGATATCATTTAGAAGTTAATTCCTTGCTTATTGAATTTTACTTGTCAATTTCTGTACCAAAAATGGTTTTGATTTTGCAAGTTCATATAGCTTTTATTCATGACATGACACTGAATACATTTTCAAGTGAGTCACGCAACTGCCTATATTAATTTATACTCCAGTAAAGAAATATTAATTACCATGTTTAGCAACTGGGCCATAAACAACATTTTCCTGATCTCTGACCAGCATATTCACCAGATATCAACCCAGAAGTTATTTACTTATAGGGCTATTTTAAAAGAAAACGTTCTATTAAGTCATCTATACTGAGTATGCAACTTTAGTGTGCATCAATAATTAATCAATCTCCCATAGCATTATCAGTCGATTATACTTTCAAAATATAGAGATCATTTTCCCATCCTTCTTAAGGTACGGTCACATGTCGCTACTTTTGCAGCACTGCAGTACAAAAAACTGCGCAACTCTTGTACTGCGATGTGTGAACAACGGTGCAACCCGAAAAGTAGCGGCTGCCGAACCTGCTGCCCACTACTTTTCCATGTTGCGCGCAGCTTAAAAGTAGCGATGTGTGAATAGGGTTCTCAGGGTTGCAGCCGCAGCATTTTTGATATCGGTTTTGTTGAAACTTTTGCTGCGGTTGCAACCAGTGTTACCACCCAAATGTGCCAATGATACTTTTATTGTTTGGATATATTTTGATGTTAAATGTGATGAAAATAAATTATTTGTAACAGGTATTAAATACACAACACAGTCTGAGCATAATTGCTGATGATATATTTCATTTTTTAAATTTTCCGTAGCGTAGTTCCAAACAGAAGGGTTGCCAACATTGATTACGTGAATATACTGTTGGTTATCACTTAAGTATATAGGAAAATTTTAAAGCTTTATAGTAAAAATAATGTCAATTTCTGAATACTAGATACGACAGAAAAGCAAATAGTAGATAAGGGAGCTTTCACATGAGTTTCTTAATAATGCGAACATAACCACAAAATGTATATTGAGAAGTCAATACGGAGATGGAAACCTGCAGCATGACTGCGGCTGAAAAAGTAGCGCCTTGTGTGTGAACAGACTTGCAACCTCCAGTTGCAACTTTTGCAGCACTCAGGTTGCGCAGCACGAAAAGTAGTGTGCAGCACGCTGTTTTTGGCTTACGTGTGAACACGACACGCAGCTTTTGCAGCTGCAGTACAAAAGTTGTGCTGCAAAAGTAGCAATGTGTGACTGTACCATTAGCTTTCACCAATCCCTGACCTATTCCAGCACTACCTAGGTAGAGCAGTAGATATGCAGCATTAATATTTTTCAGCTATCCTGATTCAGCCCTTATTCCTAAATTCAGAACCTGGTTAACTTACTATCATGTAGCTGGCAAATTATTATAGTGTCTTTTATTTATATTTTCAATTTCTACATTTTTGGTATCTCTGTGTAAGGTCTACTATTAAGTACTCGTAATTTTTACTTGCATTATGTTTAAGCCACATTAATTTTATCTGTAACTTTTCATTAAATATTTGTATTTTTGTGTTTGGTATTTGACTATTTTGAGTTGAATTTGAGAGTTATACCTAGGGAAAATTAATTGAAGTTCTATAATGAATTGTTTATTTCTGTTATATACAACATCGGCCACAATATAAAAAAAGAAACAGTAGGGACAACTAGCCCAATTCGTGGGAACGAGTTCTGAGTGTGCATGTCACGAAACAGAGTCTAATATCTGAATCTCCACCAGATGCTGCATCTGTATAAGGAAGCTGACATAAAATTTACACGCTTTGACCAATATCTGCCAAAGTTCGCATATTTAGCCTTCATAACCAGAACATAGGCTACATTAAAATTGAACAAATGGACGTTAAAATGACTTTTTTAAGTAAAAAGTAAACATAAATACGATCAAATGTATACCTATAATATTAAAATTTCTATAGATCTAGATTCATTTTCCGGGCTGAGAAGCCATGGTCTGTTGGTTGGTTTTCTACCAGACGTTTCGTCTGCAACTGCGGCAGACATCTTCAGTGGAGTGGTATCCGAGGTCGCATGCTCCGGATTTGCTGAGGTCATCCAAGGACAAACGAGATAAGCTGCTGTCCGCCGGAGTTTACAGGATTCCGTGTTTGTGTGGGAAGGTCTACATTGGTACTACACAGCGGAGCGTCAGGACGAGACTGACAGAACATAATAGGAATTGCCGCCTAGGACAGATCGACAAATGGGCAGTGGCAGCACATGCCTATCAAGAGGGCGATCACAACATACGATTCAAGGACACGGACATCTTGAGCACGACGACGCACTTCTTCCCCCGTCTACATAGAGAAGCGATCGAAATCTATAAACATGACAACAACTTTAATCGCAAGGAAAAAGGCGTAAAGCTAAACAAGTGTTGGTACCCGGTCCTAAACAGAACAGATAAGAAGCCACTACAACAAAAGGACGGAACCCAGAACAGGAGCAGCGAACAAAGCGGTGCAGACCGCAGCGACGACAGGCCTCGGCCCGCTAGTTGCACTATAAATACTCCCGCACAACCAGCCACAGAATCAGTTGCCTCAGGTACGCCGAGAAGAGTTTTGCGACCTCGGATACCACTCCACTGAAGATGTCTGCCGCAGTTGCAGACAAAACGTCTGGTAGAGAACCAACCAACAGACCATGGCCTCTCAGCCCGGAAAATGAATCTAGATCTATAGACTCCGGCCGTGAAAGCCTACACTATAAGATTAAAATTTCTGTTCTTGTTCTAGGTTAGACTACAATTATTAAATTGTTCCTTAATTGAAGACAGCAAGAACTTATTAGCATTGATCATCTGATACATATATATATATATATATATATATATATATATATATTTATTTATTTATTTTCCCCCCTGTTTTGAAGTATGGAATAATGAAGAAATTTTCAAATCTTCAATGCCCAGTTTCAGGCGGTTCAGGTTCAACCATACGGAAAAACATTCGTGCCTCACAGTTTGAAGAGTTATAAAATATTATAATGAAATTTATTGTAAATAATAATTGTGGGCTAATTAAGTAATTATAATGTTTAGTATATAACAAACATGTCAAAGTAGTTGTTTTAGCCTTTCCTTTCCATTTTATGTAAACCCTCTTTTAAGGGAAACCCCTATTCAGGAAAAAAAAAAAAAAGGTAATCCCTCAGAGATTCCTTAAAAAAAGGGGTTCTATTGTACTTACTTGCACAGGTGATCAGAAGAGATTTATCACTCTGTAGCTCAGATCGATAGTCACTGCAAGCAGAGGCAGTTGCCAAGAGCTGAAGCTGTTTCGATACTTCCGCTGGTTCCAGACTCTCTACATCAGTCTTGCAAGTCTTGAGAATACAGTCAGAGCGAACTTTGAACTGTTCTGACAGGAATTTAACAGAGCTAACAGGAATCTGGGTAGTAGAGTCAGTAGAAATTATGGAATGCAAAGCTTCCAGCAAAAAGAGCTGATGTGTATTATCAAGTTTTCCATACATCATTGGTAAATATCCTTCTTTAGACAATAAAAGTTCAATAGTGAACATCCTGAAATGGAATAAAATAAATACAGTATTATTTGTAATTAGTTAAATTCCATGCTGAGGCAGGACTCTTCATTTTTAATTAACTTCTAGAATGAGACTAGAGTCTACTAAAACTGAGTCTTTTCCAAGGGCAGAAAGCGTGGGCACTATACGCCTGCCTCAATACACTTCAGTACTTTTACACAAACTTCAACTTTTCTTAGTCTATACCATATTTCATCGCATAATCGTCGCATTCTTATTACTTTTTTTTTTTTTTTTGGCGTGAAAATATATGGTGCGACCATCATGTGAAGAATAATTTAAAATGGTAAGAATTGGTTGCATCAACTTTCAGTGACCAACTTCCATGTAACAGGGGAGTGTGAGAGCAAGCAGGGTCAAGTTGCGAGATTTGTAGCAGAAGTGGAAGGAGAGAGAAACTGGTACTAGGGTGCGATGCTGGAACTGTTACATGAATAATGCCTTAAAAAATAAAAATTACGTGTTATTGAATTAAAAACGCTTTTTTATAATAATAATCCGTGGCACTACAACCCGTGAAGGGCCTAGACTGACCAGCCGGCTGCTGGCCTCACGCCTATATGCCGAAGCAGAGGTAGACGATCATCCAACCAGAATGGAGGTGTCGTGTGATTAGCATGATGATCTTCCCAGCTGTCATAGCTGGCTTTAAAAACGCTTTTTTATTGACTGAAAACATTCACAGTATTGTTGAATCACATATATTGAAACATCTGATACACTGAAGTGATATCCACAGGACCAGACCACAGAAAGATAACTGGTCTAGGTCTAAAAATAGTATTTGAACACTAGTAAACAGCCACCACTCATAACCAACAATTGTACTGAACTGAAGGCATTTCTGGCTATTTGGCATGATGCTAACATCTCGCACCCCACTCCATTCACTTTCGTCAGCTGCCATTACTGTTTCTCGCACATTCAACCTTGAGCGTAAAGATACTTTATGGTATTTTGAATCGTAAAGACTGTTTAACAAAAGTGCACCTATGTAAGTAAAGTATGACTTAATGAGCTAGCATCTTTTATTTTACACTTAACGGGCTACACAACAATTTCATTTAACATCTCACTCACCGCCTTCTTTTTTCACCATTCATTAAATAGTGACAGCTCCTTATAATATCGATCTCACGATTTTCCTGGTATAGCTCTTTGGCTTGCTTGTTCTGCTTCTACCAATATTTCGTTAGAAATTTCAATGCAATCCGTTTCTATAAATTAATCTCAGACAAAACCATTTGTAGTAAACACCTGTTTTATTTTCCTACCATAGTAACCGATTATGATGTTTTCTCAATCATATAGTAACTGATTAAGATGTTTCTGAATTATTTTATCTACAAATTCTCAATAATTTCTGTTTCAACAACATGGAAAATACAATTATTAATTTATTTTCTCTTAAGATATACAATTCAAAATACCATAAAACATTGTATAATATACAACCATTATAAGAACTCAACATGCTCGCATGTTAAGTTCTACATAATGGCCTTGTCAGCATTTCATATATTGTGTATCTATTTCTATATATTATATCTATTTTATCTTATATCTTTGTCTTTGTATAATATAAATATGATTTTTATTGTCATACACATTTAATGTAATACGTGTATTTTATGTCATAATTACGTATACATTATATGTAACTATTTGTACAGAGCTATAATATGTATGATTTAATTACAGCCCTAATATACCTTCGGGTAAAATAGGGTTCTATAAACTTGGAAATTCAATAATAATAATGGCCTTGTAATGTAAATAACTATTATGTTGCAGTGGCGGCACGTTATGTTTAAATAATTATTGATCATAACAAACAAAAATATCCATGCAATGATTATGCAGTGAAATTTTAAAATCCTATTAGTTTGTCTATGAATAAGGGTGCGATCATTATGTAATGGCGATGATTACGTGATGAAATACTCTTTAATTTCGTAGTGATGATTGTAATAGTTTACAATCATCACTACGAAATTAAAGCAATACGTTTAAAGACTAAACTTTTTTATGAATATACTACAGTATACATACTTTAAGCCTCAATGAATGATAAATAATTATAATGAAGTATAGTGGCCGAAACAAATTTCTTTTAAAAATATTTATCTCAGTGTCTCAAATTGATATATGTACAGTATAATGGTAAACAGGCATGACAAAATATCAAAAGCAAAAAATAAATCTTACGCAAATTCAGAGTCCTTCATGGCATGGTCAATTAAGGTTTCTAACATTTCTTTATAATCTTCTACAGCTTTACTTATATTAGGACATCCCAATAAAATGTTATATATTACCATTGAAGAATAATTTGCCACTTTTTCATCTTCATGCTTTAGTAAAGATCTGAAATAAAAACAGAAATCATGTAAATGTATCAATACGAAAATTCTATTATACAAAGTGATTCACAAGTAATAGTAAATGTTTTAGGGGGTACAAATATGGACTATTCTGAATAAAGAAGTTCATATAAATGTGTGTTCAATTCCAATGGGTGTTGAGATCCAGCTGTTTGAATGTTTGTAACAAGCCTTATAATGGTATGAAGGAATAACAAATGACTATGTACTGTTGACTACATACAAAGAAATAGTACATGTCACTCTTCTGAGATGCTGGAGTTTGCAGGAGGTTCCCTTTGATGCAAAGATAGGCATGTTCTTTCAGCATGATGGAGCCCCTGTACATTTTAGCTGTCAGGTGACACATCATCTAAATGTCACATTTCCCAAACGATTCATCAGCCACGGTGGTCACGTGCATTGGCAACTAAGATCCCAGACTTTACTCCTGTCGAATTTTGTCTGTGGGGATGGTTGAAAGGCGAAGTGCACAAAAAAAAAAAAAAAAAAAAAAAAAAAAAAAAAAAAAAAAAAAAAAGTAAATACGAGGGATTGATCGCTCACATTATGAATACAGTTGTCCTCATAATAGTACATTATGCAACGAGCCTATAAAGATAGTAATTAAGAAGCGAGTATGGATGTTTATGAAACGAGCGCAAGCGAGTTTCATAATTTTCATACAAGCTTCTTAATTACCATTATAGGCGAGTTTCATACGACTTTTTATGCTCGACCATTTTTCTAACTTGAAATTATTCAGATGTGTACATTTTATTTGTATCTGACAAGATCGGAAGTGACCTTGTTCTAGGTCGTGAATTGTGAGATGTGCGCAGACGCAAAAGTATTGATTTTTTCCGAGGAACAATAATGTCATTGACCTTGATGTAATCCCATTAAACTTGGTATAACCTTGATTATTGAATTCGACATTGAAAAACGAGATGATAAATTGAATTTATTTGAATATTATTTACAATTAACGCTAATTATTATAGTAACAGAACATAACCTTCTGCGACAGTATTGGATTTCCAGCCTCCGTGACTTTTCGCTAATTCTCTTTTGATTGCATATCCGAGAATAATCGATACTTGCGGTTTTATAACGGTAAAAAGCTGACTTGTCATTGGCTGAACACCTGTAAGCTGAGTTGTCATTGGCTGAAAACACCTGTACTTTAATGAGTAGGTGTACTTTAATGACATGCATTAAAGGACTGCTACCAGGTGTATAATTACTACATTTCGGCATGGTCGAGCATAAAAGAATGAAAAGATGACCCCCAGAAAAGGTAGACTTACTGCTGTAGAGTAAAGTGATCATAGTTATTTTCTCTTTAGTCATTGATTTAGGTTAGATTAGTTTATATTAGCTTGGGAATGTTAAGTTAATCGTTGTTATAAATTGAAGTTGTCTATATTTAAAGTTTTTTTTCTTTTCTGTTTTTGTGACATTTGTGTATTTTGAGTTTACATCCGAAAAATTAGGAGTTTTCAGAACTTTTTAGACATTTCAATGCTTTCCGCTCATTTTTTCTAAGTGTTTTAATTTTTGGGGCAAAGATCGGGGGTTTTCGGAATGTTTTTTTTGTTGAAAAGACAGAACCAGTACTTATAAAGGACATTTGTCAATTTCCTAAAAATATGCCTGGATCCCGGACAAATCCATGAAAAAAGAGGGCATGTCCAGACTAAACCAACGTCTGGTCACCATATATGCACTAATATGTTAAATTCTTCACAAATAAAGGAAATTGTAATAAAATGTAATTTAATTTTGTTCATTCCTTGTTATTACACATTTTTCACATCATAATGACGCACCACTGTTCTTAATCTCCCATCAACAGCAATCGTTGATTACACTTCTTCCCACCACAGAGTGTTCTCCACTTACCCTATGGCGCAATGAGTTTGACAAGCCTTGCATAATTCACTTAAGCATTATCGTTATATGCTTATATGCACAGTGATGAGGAAGCACATGTTTTGTTCAATTCCCAGCAAACTACCCTCTTTCACATGCCCATTGGAAGAACATTGGCTCCTGGTAAACACACTTGAAGTCTACTTACAACACTAATGCGATCTTAAAAATCTCCAACATCTTAGCTATATTAAAGCACATTAAACTAAGGTACAGTTACTACTCTACTTGACAAAAAATAAAAGAGTTACGAGGGTCTCTCCAAAAGAAATGCATAACATCTTTTTTTTTAACTCCAATTTTTATCCTACAGCTTCGCTGTTTTTACACAATGTAGATACAGTCTTAAAGAAAAAATGTCACTTTTTGGTATAATCCTAGTCCCTTTCAATTGCCTTACACCACCGAGGAACTAGAGCCTGTATACCCACACAGTAAATGTCTGGACCAGCATGTCTGAGGCACTGTTTAGCAGTGTTCAGGAGGGAGTCATCATCTTCAAATCTCGTTATGCGAAGGGATTCCTTCAGTTTACCAAAAAGATGGTAATTGCATGGTACCAGATCAGGGCTGTAAGTCGGATGTTTTATCCAAGTTTTTTATCTTATCTATGGTTTTGTGACTGATATGCGGCCAGGAATTGTCGTGCAATTGTTGTTAATGGTCTGCACATTGTCAGGAGTTTGTGCAGTGTGCTGTTAGTCATTGCGAGGAGAAATTCGAATAGTGACATGCCCTCTTTCACCAGATAATCTGCTTTCCCATCGACTAACTGTACTGCAATCAACAGTGGCATCTTCATACACCGTTTTCAACCTCTTATGAATATTTCCCAATGCCTTGCTCTCACAACACAGGAATCCTATAACCTCAAGTTGCTTTTGACAAAGTCAAGTGTAGCAGCCATTCTGAAGGAGTGTTATGATGGCACCACTCATGGAAATGAGTTGAATTAAATTTGAATACAAGCGGAAAGCATGCTTCTATGAACTCCACAAATCGCAAACATGTAGAATAAAAATTGTATTTAAAAAAATGTTGTGCATTTCTTTTGGAGTAAGTTTCGTTATTTTAGCCATTTTTAACTGTAAGTATTGCTTACAGTGCTTATAAGGACGCCACATCCCTGTTAATACTACTTACAACAAGACTGAAGAACACTTGTTCCATATTATAGGTTGTGTTTCTTTGTTGTTCACAACGAGATTTCCTAAGAATTGTGTTCCAACTCGTAAGCAAGTAACATGGTTTTGATTGCTTTGCTGTGATGTTAATATATTCAATATATTGCAAGTTTCTTCAACGGCTACAGTTTCCTCAGTTATAGCCCTCTGATTCTTAGGTTCACCTACACAGCTATTTCTCAAGGCTCGAAAAGTTTCTGTAATAGCAGCTACAGCATCAGTCTCACAATTTCCAAACACAATAGGCCTGAATGGCAACTGATTTCCAGTTGCATCCACAGAAACATTCTCAAGGTTTGTAACAGTTTCAGCTGCAGTATCAAAATTAAGTTCAACAGCTGATGCTTGGAGAACTTGACTTAAAATCCCCAACACTTCAACTGTCACTCTTTTCCTGAAACAGAAAAAGAACATAACATATTTTCAATTTCAATTATCTTTTATTTTGTATGCTATGAATATGGATGTTTTATTGGTTTTTAATGCCTCAAGATATGGACTAGTAAGATAGTTCTGAAATTCTGCTGTTAAATTCCTTTTCTGAGGTATGCACACTAGTAAGAAAGAATTCAAGAATTCACCATCCTTGATGATCAGAAAGTAAGAGAATTATTTTGTAAGATTATTTTTACTTATAGATATGAGAGGTCACGGAAGTTAGCCAACAGTCATTTCATTCATTCATTCATTCATTTTATTCCATAGATCTTAAATGAGCAATGAAGCTTTAAGATGTGGAACAAGTCAAAATTTTACAATATTACAATTACAATTTTTACAAATTTTTACAGTTTTAGAATTTAGTAATTTGCTACAATTTTTAGAATTTTGTGCAATTTTTTACAATATTTTGGCGAAATGTAGTGAGATGAGGTGAGGTCCGAGGATTCGCCAAAATATTACCCGGCATTTGCCTTTTGGTTGGGGAAAACCTCGGAAAAACTCAACCAGGTAATCAAATCAAAGGGGTTGATGCCGAGGACTCGCCATACACCATCCGGCTTCAGTCCCACGTCAGGATCCAACCCAAGCCTGAACGCAGCTCCGGATCAGCAGCCCAGCGAGTCATATGATATAAAGGCTGCTGAAAATTGTTCAAATGTCAAATGACTACAGTTTCTTTCAAACTGTTGTGTTCCGTTATTTGTGCTCCTTGCAGCTGTACCTCGAATTTACTAACATTAATTTTGTAAACCTTAATTGATTCAAATATGGAGCAATATAATTCCATGCTTTCTTGGCCCCATCACTAGAATGAAGTGGTGTGATCAGCACCATGCTCAATCGCCTTACTTTCAGGAATAACCTAGTTCTCAATTTGATAGGAGGCTGAGTGAATCTTGAGGATGTTCTGAAAGTTAGAGCATGTTTCAACCCAAGCTCAAGATGCTGTGCTGATGGACGTAGTAGAGCTGACAAATAGAGCTGAGACCCTGTACCCAATGTTGACCAGTGCAAGCTGAAATTTCATAGCAACTGAACTTGAAATATTTTCATTCTCGACCAAAGTAATCTCCAGTTCATGAATGGACTAGTCGTTGTGAAGCATGGCTATATAATAAATCGCGATATAGGCCAAAATGAGTGTTCTGGCTGTAACCAGTCCAAAGCTGATTGCTAACAACAAATGCACCATAAAACAAAATAGGTCATTCAGAAGCACACTGCTGCAGTGTCAGTCAAATGGGAGATTATTTATAATAGGCTTACATCATGAGTGTTTTTAGTTTTGGATACGTGGGTCAAAGTAGCATATATCTAATAGTTGTTAGAAACGTAAATCGCTATATTAGTAAGACACAATATGGGTAAAATATTACGACAGCAATAGTGGAATAAAATTACATTGAAAGTAAATAAAAATTTAGGTAGGCTAATTCTTCAAACGAACTACTTCAAAGAAAGAACCATTTTTCTTTAACATTTGCGTACTTTGAATAGTATAGAGTACTAAGCACGTGGTTTTACTTTCCGGCACCCAATACTTTCCACAGAATAATACAGAACTAGGCTGTTCACCTGTTGTACGTTGTAATGCATGAATGTAACAAATGTATGGTGTTTCCTTTGGTCTAGTTCTTTTGTATAGGCCTAATTATCCAAACTTATAATAAAAAAATTAATCAAGCAATAAGCAGGACTAAATATGGTATTATTATTAAATATCCGCTCAAGAGAACCCCAATTTACCAAGCGGTATGCCAGGATTTTAATTTAGTTATACGGTATACTACATATACATATATACATACATACACACATACATACATACGTAGTCAAACATAATACTATAGAGCTACAACACACTTCAACTACATGTCACTGCCAATGTCCTTTCTACATGTATTTATTTTATTAGGTTATTTTACGACGCTTTATCAACATCTGAGGTTATTTAGCGTCTGAATGAGATGAAGGTGATAATGCCGGTGAAATGAGTCCGGGGTCCAACACCGAAAGTTACCCAGCATTTGGTCATATGGGTTGAGGGAAAACCCCGGAAAAAACCTCAACCAGGTAACTTGTCCCGACCGGGAATCGAACCCGGGCCACCTGGTTTCGCGACCAAATGTGCTAACCATTACTCCACAGGTGTGGACTTTCTACATTTAAGTTAAATTACTTGTGCACGGTGAATATCATGGGCAGCTGCAAAATTATGCGTTGCTAAATTAGTGAATTTGAAAGTTTCCTGAGTTAGTGAATTTTAAAACTATTTTTTATTTCCGATAAGCCGAAACCGCGATAGCCTATATAATTTTATTTTAAAAAGGCCATAGTTGTGCTTATCTGATACAATTGTGACAATTACACAAATGCTACTTTTACATTGTTACTGATGAACGTTTCTTAGCTCAAATGATGAAACGAGCGTTGAGCGACTTCCGCCGATTTTGGAATAGACACCGACGCACTTGAACTGCTAACATAGAAAACAAAAAATCACACTCAATCGCTTTCACCTTCATCTTGACGGGATAATAAAAGCCTAAACTAAACTAACCTAACCTAAGTGCGTCGGTGTCTATTCCAAAATCGGCGGAAGTCGCTCAACGCTCGTTTTCGTTCAGTGAGCGGTGGATACTCTACATTAACCCAAGCTAATAAATTAAGTCAGTGTTTCCTACAGCGACTCAAAGTACAAAAACTTTTCACTATTATGCAAATTTACTATTAAATATTTCCTTCACCTGTTGTCAGGTTTCAATAAAGCTTCTGAAACACTTGTCAATGTGATGAGAAGTTTTTGCCATTCCTTATTTTTTGAAAGTGTTGTCAAATGTTCACAGTTCCAGAATACATTATCTTTTGTTACGTTCTCTCCGTCATTGTTAGTTTCGACATCATATCCTACCATAACATTTGAATTACTTGACATATTATCCTCGACGTCCATTTTCAAATTACCATCACCGCCATCACGCACTACGCATGTCATCGCACACTTATTTTTACATTGAATAGAACATGGTTATAGATCAACCGCCGTAGTGTAATTTTACATCTTCTCTCAAGATGTCTCTGTGTATGTTCCTTGCAAATTCTACCAATACCATTCACAACTAATAATAATGTGAAATGATTACCATATTATTACTTACGATAAATAAACTAAGGATATTACAGTTAATATATATTTCTTTACCTTGTAAGAAGATAGACATTATCCTCATGAAAACGCTGGCAATGACAATACTATAACATCATAGACGGGGAAATTCTAGAAAGTTTTAGGAAATATTTGAACATAGTGTTGTCTACACACTGCATAATCATTGTTGAGGACTTCAAGCAGTGACTGGCTTGTTGAGGAAGAGAATTTTCTTATCAAAATTAAAGGTATCATGTTTACAATTACTATTTACTATTTTGTATACAGCAGGTGAAGGAACAGAAAATTGCGCAGCATATAATAGCGTCTCATACATTTGCATTCCTTATTACAAGGCTGTAAGAATAAAAGAAATAGGTTAAGTTCAGAAAGTGTACAGTCATTGAGCGGGTGCATATTTGAATTGACATTACGCAAAATAAATATAAATTAATTTATATTTCAATTCACAGATGTTTCTTACACGATCTGAATATGACAGAGGCGTCAACACCTTTTCTCCTGAAGGCAGATTATTCCAGGTAAGTAGAATTGATGTCAGTTTCACAGTGACCGGTATGCATACAGTTTTTGTGGTTAGTAAATGGATGTGCATTGTATGTATTTTTGTAAAGAATTAATTCAATTTAGAAGGCACAAGTACACACTACGTACCGGTATCTTATTTTTAAGTCTTAACACTTCACTCTCTGTAACTTTCCAAAATTTCCCTTCCATTCTTTGAATAATAGGTCTGTGTAACTGACACGATTTGCTTTTAAATTTAGGAACTGGATTTGATGTTGGCACAACTCAAAAATTATAAACTTAATAATTGAAAATGTCATGGAACTCAAAATATGTAGCCTAATAAAAGAGACAGGATAGACTTCCTTGTCAGTTCAGTCTTTACATGGAATCAAATAGCTACATTAGCCTATATGACATATTTATAGTGTATTCCATGGAATGTATCTAAGAAGCGCAAATAAATAACATGAAACGTTAAAACGCAATTGTGAGAATTTTTGTGTTTATATGTGGTGTGTAGGGTCTATAAACATACGATAAGGATTAATTAACCAAATCTAGTATAGCGAAATGGAACCTAATTTAATCTTGCAAAATTAGAACACTTAAAAAAAAACAGGAAAAGAA
Organism: Periplaneta americana; assembly: GCF_040183065.1. Lineage (NCBI taxonomy): Eukaryota > Metazoa > Arthropoda > Insecta > Blattodea > Blattidae > Periplaneta > Periplaneta americana. The sequence continues at coordinate 72,791,052 of NC_091121.1, forward strand.
CCACCATTCCCTATTACCTCCAAAAATACCGGCTAAAAGAACTTGAAGTAATCGGACTTCTAGTTGGAGCAAGAGATACCACTACTCTCTTCATGAAAGATGTGTTTAATAGGCTTGGAATATCTATATCTATTATTCCGATTGTAACCTTAACTGCATTGAAAGGATCAATTGCGCAGCTAAAACATCACCTATATTCAGAATGAAACTAAGTTCATTAGCACTCTTTACTTTTTCGTAATACTTCTCTCTGTCTCTAAAACTAGGTATATTTCCACTAATCTAACAAATGTATTTGCAGCTCTGTACTTGTAGGAGTTCCATTTGTCAAAACAAAATTAGTGGTTCAATAAACTTGTAAACATTTACATGCTTAAGTACTCTTTGTCCCTTGCGGCAGCTCACGAAAGGTGAGAATATTTCTAAATTCCATGACGACAAACGTGTGAGAGAAAATATTCGTAGGCCTATAGGTACTTTTACCAATTTGTGTAACAATTAATACCGGCATGTCTTGCATTGTTAGTTCATAACACCAAACATTCTGGCACTGTTTTGGAAGCTAAGACTCTTACCTATTCCTTGTCCGAGATTAGTTTTTACGTATAAATGTGTACCTTAGTAGTTACTATTGTAATCACCACCATCATGATTCATAACGTTAATTTAAAAAAAAATTATAACTATAAAGGCACTTCTTTACAGTACTTCACCTAAGTATAATTTTAGGTAGAATATGCAATTGAAGCTATCAAGCTGGGCTCGACAGCGATTGGAATATGTACTTCTGAAGGCGTCGTCCTTGCTGTTGAGAAGAGGATTACTTCCCCACTCATGGAACCAACAACAATTGAAAAAATTGTGGAAGTAGATAAACATATTGGTAAGAATGTCTTGGATTTGTTAACTGTAACAATACAAACTTGTTTTTCCAGATACTATGATAGGGATAACAACTTAACTGATTTTCAATAGTTCTTCTTGATAAGTGAGTTTGTGAGCTCGATTCTGTTAAAGTTTAGTTTGATAGCAATGGATGTTGAGTATTATAGAGCTAAAACAATTTCCAGGACCATAACAAATTAGTTAAATCTAGCTTCATATCAGTATTATAAAAATAATCTGGGTATATTTCATAACATTCATAAATAAATGTAATATTGTAATATATTGCCGCTACACCTCCAAAATCTGTATGTTTTTTTTTTTTCTTTGCAGGAGAAGGAAAAAATCATTGTCACTTTTAATCCCCTTGATTTTCAAAGCTACTTTCGGTATAATTTCATAATTTTTCTTGTAATTGAAATTATACCATAAGTATCTTTGAAAATCATGGGAATTAAAAGTGACAGCGCTTTTTCTTCCTTCTGCAAAATCTTTTTAAAAAAAACATAACAGATTTTGGAAGCACAGCGACTATATATAACTTATACATATATATATATATATATATATATATACAGCAAGTTCCTACGCAGGTGGTCCCAGGTAGTAATGTTCCTGACAGAGAAAAATTCGCTCCTTCGAAAGGAGATTCGATCTGGTGCTGTGGATTGAGCCCTGGTGTAGCTCAGTGGTAGAGCACCCAGTGAATAGAACTGGGGGTCCTGGGTTCGATCCCCGGTGTCGGAGCGAATTTTTCTCCTTCATTTAACAAAAAGAATAACAATAACAGAGAATTCTGTAGAACCAAAAACTTAATAATCTTTACATAGTAAGTTAATATTCCGTCAGCTTAATGACCATAGTATGGAGTGCCTGTCCCGAGGAAGGTAAGTGATAAGGGGTGGAGTGGGATCGGTCTGCATAGGAAGCTGTGCACAGATCTGTTTGTACACCAGCATATGACCACTTGCTGCACACCAACATATATTCTTAGGTAGAGTTTTGAGTGGGACTGGCCTTTATAGGAACTCTGTATAAGTATGTATTATATTACATATTTTTTCTTTTCTTTAGGTTGTGCAGTAAGTGGACTAATGGCTGACTCAAGAACCATGATTGACCGAGCAAGAATAGAGTGCCAGAATCACTGGTTCATTTACGATGAAAAGATGAGTGTGGAGTCTGTGGCTCAGGCTGTTTCTAATCTCGCCATTCAGTTTGGAGACTCAGATGATGACGGAGGGGCAATGGTAATATTAATAATATGATTAATTTTAGCATACTAGTTTATTTCAAAACAAAAATCTTCAATCTTCCTCTGAGAATACTATATTGTGGGTGAAACTAGCGCTGAGTTAGTTCCGGTGATTTTGGAAGTGAAAATGATTGAATTTGTAAGGGATTTTTTGTGGAGATGAATTTACAAACTTAAGGATTTTATATGGATTTATTTGAAGAAAAGGAAATGTATGAAAATGTAGTAAATTACGTCTGAAATGAGAGGTGCGTGGTAATGAAAGTGCAAACGTGGTTTCTAGTGAAGGAAAGAAATGTAGGGATATAAAACACATGATACGATGTAATGTGAAGAACATAAAACTTGTATTAATTCAGTAACCGCTAGAAAATAGTGAAGCACAACAAATAGGCCTAATAATGAAATATATAGCCACTGGCATGGCTCAGTCGGTTAAAGTGCTTGCCTGCCAGTCTGAAGTTGCACTCGGGCGCGGGTTCGATCCCTGCTTGGGCTGATTACCTGGTTGGGTTTTCCCCAACTGTAAGGTGAATGCCAGGTAATCTATGGCGAATCCTTGGCCTCATCTCGCCAAATACCATCTCTCGCCATCACCAATCTCATCGACGCTAAATAACCTAGTAGTTGATACAGCGTCGTTAAATAACTAAAAAAAAATAATAATTAAATATATTGTTCCCATAATGTAATTTCTTTTGTATGTCTTCCATTATGCTGGCCACTACTGACATCATCACTAAGCTTTGCCTAGTGCTTGAAAATCCTGCACAGATTCATATATCCAAAACATAACAAAAGCCTAAATTAATGTAACCTGTCACAGATTCGTATGTGCAAGGCATAGCATGAGTGTACACTAACGTGAAACTTTTGTAATGTCACCTAAGTTATGTTGGTATGACTGAGGAAAGAGCTGTAAAGGTATGATCACACGTCGCTACTTTTGCAGCGCAGCAGTACAAAAAAATGCGCAACTCTTGTACTGCGACGTGTGAACAACGGTGCAACCCGAAAAGTAGCGGCTGCCGAACCTGCTGCCCGCTACTTTTCCATGCTGCACGTAACTTAAAAGTAGCGACGTGTGAACAGGGTTCTCAGGGTTGCAGCCGCAGCATTTTTGATATCGGTTTTGTTGAAACTTTTGCTGCGGTTGCAACCAGTGTTACCACCCAAATGTACGTGAATATACTGTTGGTTATCATTTAAGTATATAGGCATTTTTAAAAGCTTCATAGTAAAAATAATATCAATTTCTGAATACTAGATACGACAGAAAAGCAAATAATAGATAAGGAAGCTTTCGCATGAGTTTCTTAATAATGCGAACATAACCACAAAATGTATATTGAGAAGTCAACACGGAGATGGGAACCTGCAGCATGACTGCGGCTGCAAAAGTAGCGCCTTGCATGTGAACAGACTCGCAACCTCCAGTTGCAACTTTTGCAGCACTCGGGTTGCGCAGCACGAAAAGTAGCGTGCAGCGCGCTACTTTTGGCTTACGTGTGAACACGACACGCAACTTTTGCAGCTGCAGTATAAAAGTAGCACTGCAAAAGTAGCGACGTGTGACCGTGCCTTAAGACAGTTAAAGATGCATAAGCGGAGTACAAAGGGACCACTAGTTTAGCCATATTGTGTTACAATAAGATTGACATAATATACATAAATGTGTCATTGAATGCAAGTGAAACCCTTTCTGTAACCATTCGCAAGTTTTCGGCTCTTCTTGAGGTTGGAGTAACCTGCGTGGTTCTAAACAGTGAAAGTATCTCCAGAAACAGCTAACTCCACATATTACAATTGGTAGTTACTGGTGGTCTTCATTGTATGTCAGTAGTTTGTATACTGACTTTGCACTGCAACTGGACAGACTTTATTGTGTAATTTCAGAGTCGTCCATTTGGAGTAGCTATATTATTTGCTGGATGTGATGCAAAGGGTCCACAACTCTACCATATGGATCCATCAGGAACATTTGTTCAGTTCGAAGCAAAAGCAATTGGTTCTGGTAGTGAAGGCGCTCAACAAAGTCTGCAGGAAGTTTACCACAAGGTGAGACATAGCCTACTGAATATTTATTATATATGTACAATAAATGATACTCTGGAGGAAATTAAACACAGAATAAATATGGGAAATACGTAATATTATTAGGTTGAGAAGCTTTTATCATCCAGTCTGCTCTCAGAAAAGCTGAAAGTTAAAATTTATAAAAGAATTATATTACCGGTTCTTCTCTATGGTTGGGAAACTTGGACTCTCACTTTGAGAGAGGAACAGAGGTTAAGGATGTTTGAGAATAAGGTGCTTAGAAAAATGTTTGGGACTAAAAGGGATGAAGTTACAGGAGAATGGAGAAAGTTACACAACATAGAACTGCATGTATTTTATTTTTCACCTGACATAATTAGGAACATTAAATCCAGACGTTTGAGATGGACAGGGCATGTAGCATGTATGGGCGAATCCAAAAATGCATGTGAATTGTTAGTTGGCAGGCCAGAAGGAAAAAGATCTTTGGGGAGACCGAGATGTAAATGGAAGGATAATATTAAAATGGATTTGAGGGCTGTGGAATATGATGGTAGAGACTGGATTAATCTTGCTCAGGATAGGGATAGATGGCGGGCTTATGTGAGGGTGGCAATGAACTTCCGGGTTCCTTAAAAGTCGTAAGTATATACTCACATGTACTTACAACAGCTTATAAGTAATTCTCTTCTGATACATTCTCTAATATGTTACTCATTGTTGAAGTATTGATTCATCACATAATGGGCCTGCAGGATCATTGAACTTGATGCTAGAAACCATAAGTCTTTGTCATTGTTAAATTGTGTCTAAAGTAAGAGTTCATAAGATTATAAAGAATTATCTTAGTATCGATGTTACAGAAGTTTTTTGTATTGTATCTGAGTAAAAAGTTATAATTTCAATTTCTGTTTTAGTCTATGACACTAAAGGAGGCTTTGAATGCAGTTCTAACAATTCTAAAACAAGTAATGGAAGAGAAATTGAGTTCTACCAATGTGGAAGTGATGACTATGACACCAGGACAGCTGTTTCATATGTTCACAAAGGATGAGGTTGAAGAGGTGATCAAAGATATTGCATAATGTTTTCAGTATTGCTACGAGTGTATTTGCAATTCCAGTTTTCATCTTGGTACTAATGGCACAGGTGCTCTGGCTAGGTAACGAAAGTATAGCCCGGTTGCTACCTGAGAATTGAAGATAACCTAACGTGTATACAGTACAGTACTTAGAGTCTTCATAACCAAAACTAAATTTAAAATCAATTTTATACCTTTTTTTTTTTTTCTTCAGAGTAATAGATTTAAATTAACAGAAAACTTTTTGGTACTGTTTGTAAAAAAATGCCCTTGTTACTTGCCTACTGAGTTTCAGTAGTTAATGATTGTTTCATTTTCATTTTGGGAATAATTTATATAAATTATATTTTTATGTAAATCCGAATGATAGCTGCAACAGTTCACATTTAGTAATTTCACTTTTTACCATTACTGAATTTCCTGCCTTATTACATATTTCTCAATAGTCTCCTAAAATGTTTTATCATTATTCGTGATATGATTACATTACCAGTAATATTTTTGGACGTCCTTAGTTTCTTTTTATGGTACGGTTTTAGAAATCTGATACGGTTTGGTAAATGTTATTTCATATTTCTAACGTCTTGAGCCATCAAATCTGAAATTTGTAAACTTATATATCGGAGAAGCAGGCAGCTATAATGCTAACTGCATTCCACTCTGTTCTCATCACTTAGTATTTTTATGTGATGGTTTTATGTGTATTTGCAAATAAGATGAACCCTTTTTGAACAACAGTCAAATTCTTTACATTCTGAACATTTGAGAAAACTCCGTATTTTTTGCAACATTAAAAGTTTTTTTTTTTTTTTTTTTATAAACTTTCGCCTTTTTTGATATAAAAAGCTCATGTTACTCTTAAATTACAGTTCGTTTGTAATAATGAGATGCCTACTTCAATTCTCAGGACATGCCTTAATAGCTGGCTTTTTTGTTGTAAAACGTTTTGCAATCTGTCCATAGAAGTTCAGCTTTTTGAAGGCTTTTTTAGTGTGGTGATACGAGAACAGGTATGAATGAACAGTTGAATGTGAAAAAAGCACATGAACTGTGCTACCGTATATTCAAGCACGACACTGAAGTGTTCTTGTGACTCTTAACTGACTTCTCTTGCCTTGAAAACAGTTTTGGATTCATTGAAAGCAGTGGTTTCATATTTGTTGTGGAATCATATGGTTAAGGGCATCATAAAGTGAAAATGCAATAGATTTGACACAGCCATAAATGAAAATAAATGAGGACAAATAAGACTTGTTACATATAGTGTGTATTTTCTTTTAATTTATATAAAAAAATGTACACCCACATATTTATCCCATAGATATGATTGTGTTCCTTTTTATGAAAGTTAGGTCTTAAGAAAACCTCTTCCATATTTTTCTCCTATAATATTCCAGTTCTATTACAAGCTGCTGTGGTGTTCATGTCACTGGATCTAAGCCATTGATATTCAATTTTGACGCCACTTGTCACACTAATCTACCATGTATATGATATTTTTGTGTCATATATATGCAGTGTTGTCTATATGTCTATACTTCAATCCTATTCTTTATCTAGGTTGTCTTTAATACAGTTATTAAAAGTTGTTAATCTGAATGCTGACTTGCAGTCCTTTGTTTTTCCTTCTTTCACTGTGTGCTTGTACTACTTGGTTATCAAATTTTTCTTCCTTTCAAACCAGTAATATGATTCAGTCTTTAAACGTATCCTTAACTGATTTCTGTAATTTTATTTCACTTCATATTTTGAATATTGTACATCTGTTGAATAATTTAAAATATTGTCGATATGTTTATTAATTATACAAAGCCATAAAAGTTTGAAATTTAAAATAAATTTAATATTAGTGTATTGTACATCGTACGTAAATATTGTATTTCATAAAATGCAGAAGGTCTACATTTAAATTTATTTATAATAATTCAGTTACAGTTTTCGCATCAGGAGATGGCAGAGAAATGTTCTAGTTGAGGAGGGGGTGGAAGCCATGGTGTATGCACATAGTATTGGTAATCGAAGTAATCTATACAGCTTCCTCCCACCCCATTTGGAATACTTCTTTGCCATCTTGTGGTGTGACAACAGTACACGACTAACATGTTTTGCTTAAACTAATTTTCAGTTGTCAGAATTTCGGTTAACAGAGATTTTACTGTATAAACATTGCTACTGCACCCATAAGAAATTTAATCATAGTCTGTTTTCTTCAATAACAATATTCTCAAGACCTTATTTTGATTGCTAAGGAGTTTCTACAAAATAATAATAACACCAGTAATAATAATAATAATAATAATAATAATAATAATAATAAACTACATAACTATTGAAACAAGAATTTATACCAATATGAAATGTGAACAGAGAATTACAATTTGTTTATCTGTATATGAATGATGAATATGTACCTTAAGAACCATTCCATTTGTTTAAATCCCATTTTAAAACTCTATCTTTTAATATTTTGTGATCTGGAACATTAGTTAACTCTTGTCAAGAAATTAACATCTTTAAATCTGATAATTAATTTTCATAAAGAAGTTAAATACCACTGAACTATAAATTAACCTATGGAAGCACTTGCAGGCAGTAAATTCACACTGGGACCGATGAAAGTTTTGGAAGAGTAGTTAGTCTTAACTAATGTTGTTGTTGTTTTCTAATGCCAGGCGTTTGACAATAAAGTCATTTGACCTCTTGCACTCCAATATTTTTCAAAGATATTATCATGACTAGCCACTGAAGCACAGATTTTGAGGTGTTCCGAATCCATTTCTTGGTTTGAGTTGCACAATGGGCAGTTAGGGGACTGATATATTCCAATTCTAAGTCTTAACTAATGTATGTAGCAGGGTGTACATCGATTCCAAGCCTTTTGCTGTTATACTTGAAATCAGTAAACAGTCACAGTATCAAACTGTAATTTTCAATATTGAATATTGTAGATGTACATATCATGGTGCTACTGGTAAGTAAAGTAGTGTATTACGAAACAATTGAATACCCTCCCAGAGTATGGTACACCTGAGTTAGACACTTATTCCGAGAGGGATAAGCAATTGTTGTATACTCACTTGTTTCTTTCTTAAATAATTATGAAAGGGGGAAATGGAATATGGACAAAGGAGGCTGGAGCTGGATGCAGCAACGAGACGTTCTGGTAGTATTGTTTATTGAGGTGGAGGAAAGGAGAAATGGGACTGTCAAAAGGAAGAACCCAATAAAAATCCGTAAGAGGATGGGAGAATAGCTGTAATATGGCAGATCTGAAAAGAGGAGAATAGCTGCTAGTTATCTCAGTGATATTAAGCCATTTATGCATAGCCAACACACTGACAAAACTAGTACCAGGTGTAAATTTTGAAAATGGTACCAGTTATGCAAAGAACATTTGAAGGGGTCCATTTGTTGTTGTCAGGTCACCAGCATAACAACAACCTTCTGCGAAACCGAAACAGCAAGTCCTCTCCCACCCCATACCAGTTTCTCTGATCCGGATTCCTAACTAACATTAGACCCTATGTTCACATACTTAAAATGATTGCCTAGACCTAATCAATCATCCCTAAAAATTGGTACTTATTTTTGAAATTATTATATTCAGCAGCATTACACAAACTATCGTATTGTATGGTGGAGAGAGAGACCTTAGACAGAGCAGGTAAGAACTAAAATAAAAACAGTGGAATTTGATTTCGTGAGAAGAAAATTAAAATTGATACAACATCAAAGAGTTAGAAGAAAAGATATGGAAAACCATGGTTGTTCAGTTCTCAATTATTAATAAAAATTTGGAGAATATAGCCCTTGAATGATAGGCTAAATAGAATGCATGGATGGAAATAGTCTAAACAAATACAGTAGGGTATTATTTGCATTCTAACAGAAAAAAGAAAATGTAGTAGACCAGATTTTAAATGGAAGGCACATATTTTTAATACAGTATAATGGAAGACACTGAGATCTTAAACAGAGTGACTGGAAAGACAAACACAATTTATACCTAAAGACAATTAACATGTAAAGGGAAGAAAGTTGTAAAAAAAAATGAATTTATTATAATTAGGAGGCGGATGTTATTTTTCACATTGGGACGATGCCTATTAATATAGAAATCCTATGTTAATATCAATGTAAAAAAGTTAATTTCTTATATTGCATTTTTTTACTTTTTCAACTAATAGGTCATTTTTATATTTTTTTCGGCATTTTTGGTCTTTTTTAATACTTTGAAGAACTTTTAGATCATTTGGAATGCATTTTACTTTCTTCTTTGCTGATAGGTCTGTTAAATCATTTTCTAAGCAAATAGGTCAGTAATAATTACCTACTGAATAAGTGAATAACAGTGAAATTTGAGTTTTATAGTTTGGAACAGACTAAAGTCCATCCCTCATTCCACTGAAGGCTTCACTTCACACAACGGAAATAATATAAAATGCTTGACAGCAGCTTAGTTTAAGTGAGGACTTTTGTCGGTACGAGGGTGTCTTTAGAATTTATGTTTGGGAGGGGGAAACTTTCACCATGTCCTGGACAGGACGTTGTGTTCTCAACATGGTTCGGAAGGGATGTGTACTGTTGTAGACAGTATTTTTAACACAAAGATTGCAAGAATGCACGCTGTGCCCACAATTTGTTTTGTCATTCACACTGCCTCATCTGGAATATCTGGTAACAAAAGTGAAGTGCGGAAGGAGGAGGAGATGGAAAATGAAGGGCACTGACACATAGTAAACCCTCATTAAAATCTATAGTTTTCCCTTGAAACCTTCATTTTGTTGCATGCTCTTTTCCTTTATCTTAGTCAAATTCCAGGAAGTCGTCTCCTCCGAGATTTGCAGGGCAGTCATTGAAACGGTGATTATTTTTTTTAGAAGTTATGGTGCAAGTACGTGAATAATATGTAAATGTCATTTTTCCATTAGTTTAAGATCATTTTAAGTAGATTTTTAGGTCATCAACATCCGCCCCCTAATTGGAATCGAAGGTAAGTGCAGAGAGACATACAAAATAAAAAAAATCTGCAGAAAAATATCAATTCAGAACAGAGCTGTGAAAATTAAACTGGTCATAGTGATTTTATATTCAGGAGATTCGTTTTCTGATAGATTTTTCGTAGTTGTCAATGATGTGCTAAATACCTCATTAGCAGGAATATGCACAGGCACTAGGCACACCTTTGCAACAGTCACTTGTTCATCTAATTAGATGCTTATAACCCTGCTGGCGAAATGCGTCAATTTAAACTGCAAACAAGACTGTGGTTACAACAAAATAATTTCAGCTTTCACTCAGATTCACCTTTATTATAATAAAGAGGCTATCACAGCAGATTTTCTGTGAGTATTTCTACTGTATTTTCCCTACTGATTTCATTCTGGAATTGCTGCATTATCTAATAAACTCTGAATAGCCTATACAGGATGAACCATAAGTATTGTAATTTATTCTGATGGATGATTCCTTTGGTAAAGAGCATTAAAAAAGTCAAATACCATTTTGTGGTCGTGCCGGAGAATCAGTCCCATTCTGAGGCTTACTGTTAGGTTTCGTAACAAGCTGTTTTTTACAGTGATGGGTTGTTAGCCCTTCGCCCAACCCCCAAGCTGGAGGACCACCCCTTATAGGCTGTCCACGACTGCTTATTCAATATATTCGCAGCTACCCTCCATATCTGGAGGCCGTCTCCTCTATCCGCAACCTGAGTACGCATTTTGGTTAATTAGGAACATAACATCCAGACGTTTGAGATGGGCAGGACATGTAGCACGTATGGGCGAATCCAGAAATGCATATAGAGTGTTAGTTGGGAGGCCGGAGGGGAAAAAGACCTTTGGGGAGGCCGAGACGAAGATTGGAAGATAATATTAAAATAGATTTGAGGGAGGTGGGATATGATGGTAGAGACTGGATTGATCTTGCTCAGGATAGGGACCAATGGCGGGCTTATGTGAGGGCGGCAATGAATCTACGGGTTCCTTAAAAGCCAGTAAGTAAGTATCATTTTGCTATATTTTGAATAGTTTTCCACAAAAACGTGCATTTTAAAATACATTAATTGTGTTATTGTGTAACGCTGTAATCAGTAGTGTATGGTCCACACCTATGGAGTAACGGTTAGCGCATCTGGCCGCGAAACCAGGTGGCCCGGGTTCGATTCCCAGTCGGGGTAAGTTACCTGGTTGAGGTTTTTTCTGGGGTTTTCCCTCAACCCAATATGAGTAAATGCTGAGTAACTTTCGGTGCTGGACCGCGGACTCATTTCACCGGCATTATCATCTTCACCTCATTCAGATGCTAAATAACCTAAGATGTTGATAAAGCATCGTAAAATAACCTACTAAAAAAAATAGTGTGTGTACATTAGTTTGTGTTGCTGTGAACAGTTCCTTCACATGGCTTGTTTTGAATAGGTGAGTGGGAGGTCATTGCAATGTACAGTAGTGGCAAAAAAAACCGGATTGATCCTTGTAGCTGATTTCAGAGCCTTGTTCACTCCAGAGCACGATAGATTGGTAACTAAGACTTTCGTGGTTCGAATCCTGCCTAGGAAGAAAACTTTTGTTTCTTATTCAAATTTATTCCCAATACTTTTTGATTGCAGCGATATTTTACTACTTAATTAACTTATTATTCCCAGAACATGAATTTTAACAGCAATCGAAAAGTATTGGGAATAAATTTGAATAAGGAACAAAAAAAAAGTTTCCTTCCTGGGCAGGATTCGAACCACGAAAGTCTTGGTTACCAGTCTATCGTGCTCTGGAGTGAACAAGGCTCTGAAATCAGCTACAAGGGTCGGTCTGGTTTTTCTTGCCACTACTGTACATTGTTTTTAAATTACAGATGATATACCGTTTAATTATTGTGTTTAAACTGTGTTAGGGAAAGGAGAATGAACAATGCTCATGCCACATTAAACAAAATCTTGGAAAATTTAAAATAAACTATACAACTTAATTTAAATGTTCAGAGAACACAGACCATAAGATACACTTATTTCAAACTAAATTTATAAGATTAAGAAATATTTCTACACTTCCATTTCAATTGAATATTCTAGAGAACGTAAACAATAATTATGCTTATTTCATGTTATAAAACAAAATTTTAAAACTCTACAAGAAAAAATTAAAAATATGACATGCTTCTTTTACATTAAATGAACAAAATTAAAAACATTATTTTTAAACTTCGATTTAATTTCAATTTAATGTTCAGTAAACACAGGCAATAAGAAAACTTTATTTTACATTATACAAATACACTTAAACTCCGTTTGTCATGCTAAAAGCATTTTCTTTAGTCAATTAGAAATAGTTCCCTTCCACTTTAATTTTAAAGTAGTAACCAATAAACTTTTATCCAAGAAATCAAATTTCCCGAGCCATCTTTGAAAGCAAGTGTGTCTTATGTTTACATTTCTCGTCCATCCATCCATCTCACAAATGCACACACGAGCTGTTCTGGGTACTAAGGTTTACATATCTGTCTCTCTCCAGGCATTAACCTTTACAGCATTGTCAGAGTGAATTACATTTTAAATTTTCTTTGCAAAACGAAAAACCCTGATCACAAAATATAACAGATTGGCCATCCCCATGTTAAAAACATTAATATGTAGAAGAGAACAATCACTAGAATCGCCACTGTCTATTGGTAACAACTGCTAGATGGAAGTACAGGTTGTCCATGCAATTCAAATGAGAATTATAACGTAATTTCTTCTGCAGTCACTAGATAGCAGCATAGTGAAATTGATTAAAGTTGTTGCTTTCAAAGCCCATAAGGCTGATCAATCTGTTAATAAGTGAACTGGGCGAAAAGTTAAATTTTTTCAGATCAAATTTCTTCACATTTAAAGGACAAAACTAAAATTCTTTCAATCATTATCATAATACATTGTTCTCTTAAATTGACTGACTACATTGGAAATTAATTCAGTAGCTTTTCCAAAATACACTATGAAATGTTTCACAAAAAATTAATTTTTTTCTTGTAAAGGAAGCAAAGACTAGCAAAATTGTATTAAACTGTTTTTTTTGCAATATCTCAAAGAATAGCCCCTGAAATTAATAACATTACTTACGGTTCAGCCTGTATACTGTAGTTTAAAATTTACAGTATAAAAAACTGATGAAATCCTATCTGTAAATGTACATAGTGTGTATCCATGTGTAGAATTCATATAAACTCTCTAATGACAAATCATGCAGTGAAGTTCGAAGTTGATATTTAGGTTGTAATATCTCTGAAAACAACACGAAAAACTTTCAAGGCAACTTCAGATAAATACAAAATTCACTTTCATCGAAATTGTAATATGTTATGAGTGTTTAAAACGTTTTCATTGTATTCTTGTATTAACAGCTACTAACAAATCTCAAACCGCTGACCAAAGAAGTCACTTCACAATCATCTGTAACTTCAGTGCTATCACGTGCATCATTGCTCATCAAGTGAATGCTAATAAGTATTACATTTAGTTTCTGCAACCTTGTGTGTTTTATATGTTAAAAAGTTTTGTTCTTCGGACATAATATTCTTCTATTGTTCTTCAATACATTTATTACATTATGTCCGCTTGTGCACTTCGCTGATCGATAATAATTACATTGAAATTTATTCCAGTGTTTCAATAATACAATATTTAGTGTATTTTCAAAAAAGTCACCTTCCCTTTTTTAAAGTTTGTTATGTAATTCTATATTATATGGTATAACATTATGAAAAATAAATGTAACGTTTGATTTCTGTAACTGTTGTTGCATTTCTCATTGTTCCACCAATATTAATCACAGCATGAAGCAGTTACAATACTATAATAATGGAAATTTTTTTTTATGTTATCATGCCTTCAGAATCTGGTGAGTTGAAATCATTCATTGCTGATACTGTAAGTCCGAGTGGTTATGTCGCAGAGTCGTCGAAATGGAGGAAATCAGCTTATTTAGTGGTGCTCTTTTCTTTAAATTATTTTAAACAGTTATATAATATTACGTAGATTTTCAATTCCGAACAGCAAATATTTTCAGGAAAGAGCCTAACAGCCCAGCCACTAGCCTTTACAGAGGGGCTAGCAGAAATGGGTGAGAGAAAACCATGCACCAGTTTACCCTTCATCAGTCCCCCTCCCCCAAGCCGTCACACACGACTTTAAAAGTAATGTCAAAGGGATCAGATGCAATGTAGAAGCTGCTGGAATAACCCCCCCCCCCCCAAGAGGTCCGATAAAACAGAGTCAGCTTCCTCTAAGATAAAGTTTATTAACAAGAAGAAAGATTGATTCCATGGCAAGAACTGAATGTATTAGGTCGCGGAGAATATCACGGTAATGCTTAGTCAGTTTCACTCTTTCTAGTATGATAGTACTTAATAACATATGATCCAATCTGATAGTACATGAAACAGTATTTACGTAAGTTCAATACATATAATGAAACCTAATAGTAAATCGGACAACATTGAGGAAAGCCAAGATCCTCAATGAATTCAATCTGATCGGACCAATTTAACTTCACTGTATCAAATGCATGCCAAAACAAAGAATGAAGTGAAACAAGCTTGATACAATTTAGACTCTTTGACAATTTAAATGATCAGTTACAAGCAAATCTTCCGTATTATTATACCCCATAGAACCAAACTAAATCAGGATACAGGAAACATAATGTCACCTGATTTCCCATAACTGAGCAACTAGCCTGGGCAAGGCTACCTTGCGAGTGCAGATCTATTCTTCAACTAGCTCTGTGTATGATACGAACTCCACACAGCTGGCTTCATAATTAATACACGCTTATGCAACATTGGGCCTACCAAAATGATATCGCCAACATAAGTATGCAAATATACCGTTACAATCAGGATGCAACGTAACAGGTAGTATATTAGAACAAACTTGGTGATTTACTTCGAGTTATATCAGTGTCATAAATTTAGCTATTCATAGCCATCTTGGAGCAATTCCAGTATTAATCATAGAATAATTTGTACAGACGAGTAAAAAATTAATAAAAAAGAAAAAACTATTGCCTTATTTATCTTGTAATTTTGAGTAATTCATGGGAGTACCTTGTGGAGACGACTAGATATTCAAACAAATTTCCCATTGCAAACCAGTGGAGAGAAACAGCAAGGCTTTTGATGCAGAAGTAAAAGCAATTGCTAAATCTTATTAGCAGAACGCTACAATATAAAAAAAAAATAGTATTCATTGTAGACTCTAAAGCAGTGGTCATCAGCACTCGCTGAAATGGGTAACAGCTAAGCGGTGCATCGTAATATGCCCCATCGTGCAGCATGAAGAAGGAGAGAGCATACCCGCTAGCAGCCATGGATGCACTATAGCACAGTCCTCTTATCCACAGGTAAGAGATGCTAGCCCGAGGGTGCACTGGGCTGATGACCGCTGCTTTAAAGCATGCATTGAAGCTATCGCATCCCAAACAAGCTTCAAAAGTAATACAGTAACAGAATGCAGAAAAAACATTTGTTAAATTTCAAAACAAAAGAAATAGTATTCCAGTTGATCCCCGTCATATTAGACGAGATGGGAAGTGAAACTGCTGATCAACTAGCAAAAAAAATGGCACAACCATACTGTAAAAGTCTACCACAAACATACTGTGTCACATAGTAAAAATACACCGAAAAAATGCACAATTCCTGGAAGAAACAAGTCAAAGAGAAAACGGAAAATAGTGGAAAGATATTGAAGATCTACAAAAACTACTCTGCACATACATAGAAAAGAAAGAGTAGCAGCACTCAAGATTATTTATAGGATATAATTCCTTCCACCTCATCTAAGGAAAATAGGACTCCGAGATAATGTCCATTGTACCATATGCAATGAGTTTAATTATAAAATGGATAAAACCAATCTAAATCAAGATACAGTAAAAAAAATATTATCAGTTTACATTGAGAAGCAACATAGCGAAATATGTCCAATGCAAGTGACTAAAGCAAGATACAAGAAAAAATAGGCATATTACCAGTTTATATTGAGAAGCAAGACAGCGATGTGTGTCCAATGTTAGCCACTACAAACCATAAAAACACACACAAAAACCTTTGCACTGCAAGGATTTCCATTGACCGAAAGTAAAGTTAAATAAGAGAATTTAAACATAAAAATGAGAAACATAGTCAAATTCTGGTCTACAACTTTCACCAACACTCTCTTATGATAAATTCCTAGAAAAGATACCACAGCAATTTTAAATTAACAACATGAAGTGATTCCTTGTCAGTTCAGCTGATAAATAATGTAATAAGATGGGAGACCATTGAAGCAAGGGACACCTTGAAACAATTCATATTTTCTTCCACTGTGATCATGTGATTTCCAGCAACCCGTAACTTGTTTCTTTTATCACGTTCAAGAATTGACAGAGATTTCCCTCCATTTGTGCGTGAAGTGCTTGATTATTAAGGTAAGTTTGTTTGTTTTTTTTTTTTTTTTCATTTTTTTTAGTTCATTATTTAAAGATGCTGTATAAACTACGAGGTTATTTAGCATCGATGAGATTGGTGATAACGAGATTGTATTTGTTGAGCTGAGGCCGAGAATTCGCCATAGACTACCTGGCATTCACCTTAAGGTTGGGGAAAACCTAGGTAAAAACCCAACCAGGTAATCAGCCAAGCGGGGATTGAACCCGCGCCCGAGCGCAACTTCAGACCGGCAGGCAAGCGCCTTAACAGACTGCCAACTGAGCCAAGCCGGTGGCCTTTTTTTTGTTACTCAAAAAGAAGTTTTAAATGGTAAAATTTGTAAGACTCAATACCAAATTGAGAACTAAATACTGCTCGCATTTCAGGAGAAGATCTGAGGAAGGAATGCGAGTTTTTCCTCTACTCTTATAACCAATGCTCAACACAGAACTGGCACCTCATTTGTCCCAGTCGGCAATGACACCATCCATCCCCATCTACGTGCTCCTTTAGAGGTGCTGAATTACTAGCTTACTCTCTCCACTTATTCTGCAAGGACCATACTCCCCGCGCAGGGATTCTTTCGTGAAATTTGTACAGCACGAATACGTAATTTTGTTTCGATTTACTTTAAAGAATGAACTTTTATTTCTAAAAAGATCATGTTTAAATGCTTAATTTCCTAGTTTCGTGAGAAACAATCTGGCTTCTTGGAACAAAAGCAAAGAGACACTTTGAAACATCATATTCCTTTTGTACAGGGCAATCGGACAAGGCAGGGTCTGCAGTACAGCATTTTTACTCTCGGCATGCATGCTATCTTTTTCAAGCACTGAAAGACATCAGATAGAATATTGAGATTCTAAGCAATAGTTGTATGCGGCAAATAGTCTTCGTTTCACCAGCGCCAATCACCTTATAATAATAATCAGCATGTCGAGTAAGATCATTTCAACGAAGTGTGCGTTTCTCTTCCTTTGATGCAAGTTAAGAAGGCTGAATTGCTCTTTCTTTTAAAAAAAGTGTTTATATTGTCTTACGTGCTGACAGAATATACTCCAGAAGTTGTTATTCTCTAATGGCCGCAATTTGGAATCATTTAACCCAGTGTTTCTCAAACTTTTGTGAAGTGAGGACCACTCTTTTAAGTCAGAACAGTTCCCCTGACCACCTTACTCTTGTACCTTTCGAAAGTAAATTTATCATTTTTGTAGTTTATTTTAATACCAGTATACTGATATTTTAAAATGGAATTAATTGATTATAATACTTTTGTAATTATATTTTTTGTAGCCAATCACAAGCAACTTATAACAAATACTGTGCATTGTTGATTTATCGCTTGACTGCTAGCAGTTAGTTGTTTGAAATCCTTCTTATGTGGTACAAGCTAGTAGTTGTCCATGTCTCTGTTAAATAGTGCCCATTATAAATAATGGAAAACTGGCTTCGATCCGATCTTTGAAAAGAAAGGAACATGATGATACGCTTCATTTAGGCAGTGCTAATAGTTCAGAAGCTGTGTGTGTGAAGAAATATATTAAATATAGTGCCATTAAAGAAAAACCTAGTCCTACTAGTAGCTATTCAAAGAAAAAATACTTTTGTAAATATGACAAGAGTTATTTGGAACTTGGATTTACTTGGTGTGGCAATGAGAATGAACCAAAACCTCGGTGCGTTGTTTGTTACAAAGAGCTTTCAAACTAGTGTATGAAACCCGCAAAATGGAAACGGCACTTAGAGACGAAACATGCAAGTGTAAAAAGTAAACCTGTCATTTTTAAAATAGACGAAGTCTAAAATTTCTCATATTGTCATCTGGAAAAACAAATAAAAACATACGTAAATGCAGAAACATGCCCGATTTTCAAGTAAAGAAGCAATTTAGTAAGTTCTATTATTGGTGTACGATGTACAGTACGTGCCCATTTCAATGTGCAGCCTGGGTGTCGGCAAAACTATTAAGAAAGTCATCAATACACGAAAAGGTTCGGTACGTTGATCCTCTGTTATGAATTCGGGTGGTCCCTGACTGGGTTACAGGCGCGGCATCAGATATGCAGGGAAACGCCACGTTCATAGTGCTGTAAATCCCTCTTTTGTTGTTGAGAGTAGAGTGGGAAGTGGGTAGATAGGTAGGGTAAGAAATTTATAAAATATTAGTACTGGGAGAAAAAGTGAAAGGCGATTGCCATATGTAATTTCCAAAGTCTGAGATTGTCAGATATAATGTGATACGCAATTCGTTTACATTTTATTTTTTCTTCTGTGTTTGAGAAACGCTGATTTAACCCATTTTGCTTCTTGCTTCCCAGTAAAGTTCAGAAAAGTCTTTATTTTGCTGTGTTTCCTTGCTCAGTGCAGTGCATGTGAATAGGTGTTCTCTTCCCATAGATGAACCTGGTAAGTTGCATGAGGAGGATTCTTCAGTATTAAGGATTCCAATTTTGCAGAGATGTGCTGCAAGGCACTCATGACCGGTGTTTAATCTGAAGGTGGCAATAGCTTCTTGTCTTGGTTTTAAGCTATATGTTTTCTAAAGTTTGTTGATATCTGCCCATTTTTTCCCTTGTGATTGTTGATCAATTTTATGGAGTATTTCTGCTTCTGATTTGGTTTTAATTTTGATGCCTAATGTGTGTGTACTCAAAACTTTGTTTTGTCTATGCAGTTTTGTGCCTTTTCTTTTTGCTATCTTCTCCAGAAGTACAAAGGCAATTTGAGCCACAATTCCTTGTTGTTGATGTTCAAATTCATTCAACTGTTCATCGTTTAGTAGCAGAGTGACCATACATATCGTTTTCACTGGGACAGTCTCTTTTTTATACATTGTCCCGCCCATCACGTCAGTTTCCCTTTTTGTCCCATTTTCCAAATGTTTTTGCAATTTGAACATTTACAACATTCTAATAGCATGTGCAGTGACGGTGCTGGGGGGGGGGGGGGTGAGGGAGAGTGCCTGCCCAACAAAAAGTTTTCCTGCCCACTCTTTCGTCCACCCGAATAGAATAATTAATACATTTCAAATTTAATAAATCTTGCAGAAAGTACTAACAGTAGCCTATTATTTATTAGTTTCTAAGTCATGTATTTATTAATTATTCAATGTACCGGTATTCATGTTTCTGCTTTGATACTGCGTATAATCCTAGATCATATATGTAACAGATAACTCATTGCTATGTTAAAATCGGCAGCACTTTGAAGAGAACAACTGCCAGGATCGCCACCCGTCCGCCGTAAACGAACATGAGATGGCAGTACAGTCGCTAATGCAATTCAAATGGGAATTATGACGTGACTCCTTATGTAACAACTAGATGACAGCGTAGTAAACCTGATAAAAGTTGTTAACGTCAAAGCCTATAAGGCCAACTTATGTTACATATATGATCTAGGGTATAATTAATGACAATAGCTTAGTAGAATTTATCAAACAAGTGTCTGGCTTTAATTTAACATTCTGCCATTATATTCTAATAGTGTAGTAACTTATAGTATTGTAGTAAGTGCAATTTTAGTTGTGGACAGGGTTGCCAGACGTTCTGGATTTCCCAGGATTGCTCTGGATTTTAATGGTGTGTCCCCTGTTCTGGATTGAGTTATATTTGTCCCAGAATGTAAACAATTTGGAAAAATACAGTTTTTGCTCATTTCTATAAAATTACTTTTAAAATTCCTTATTCATTTTTCAAGACCCTGTCCAACCTACATTCAACGTCATTAATGCTGTCTGATGCCTCCTATCTGGTTGTATTGAAATAAAAATGATAATGCTATAGTAGGCTACTGTAAATATTTTGTAATAAAATAGATATTGACGTAAATTAAAGTATAATATAGGCCTAAGCCTAAATCTAATTACATATTTTCTGTCCTCTTTTTTCGAACAATGTCTTCCATTTTGAAGCTTTGTGTCCTCTATTTTATCGATGTGAATCTGGTCACCCTAGTCATTGTCATCATCACAATAATCCTCTACAACACTTCATCAACATGATAATCACCAGCCAGATATTTTCTTGCATTACATAAAATAAAGCAACTTAATATAACAGAAGGAACATCCGAAAGTCTCACTAGGACACCACAGTTAAAGCTAATGAACCATATCTTCAACTGTCCAAAACAGTGCTCTATGGTACACCATTCTGAAGTCAAAAGTTTGTTGTAAGCTCGTTCTTGTGGTGTTGGAGGATTTCTGTATGGAGTCATTAACCATGGGGCTAGTCCATAACCTTTATCAGCAAGTACAACATCGTTTGTACTACACTGCATTTTAATATTTATGGAGAGAAATCCCTTTTGATTAACATATAATCTTCAACTGACAGTTTTCAAATCCTGGCATGGGTGCACTCGAGTCATGATTTGTTGCAAATTTTATTCAGGGATGAGCTTTGTCTGTTACCTTATCCTTTACAAATTTCACAGTTTTGGAAACCGCTCTGATGCACACCAACATCTTTATCAATGCCTATCTGAAAACCAGGATCTGAGAATTATCTTAAAAATACGCTAATTTTTTCCTGTACGAAACCTATAGTCTTTTAAATCGCTTTCTGATCATTGCATTCTTGCTTTATGTCTTTTCTTTTTTTGTAAACGTGCATGAATGCAGATGCAGCCATATCTACTTGCAGCAAACCTTTTACAAACATAAAGAATCCACACATGAGGCATGCTACAATTTTTCTTAGTAAACACTATGGAGAAAAAGTAATTACTAAGGTTTATGCATACATTTCTTAGCTATTACGCATCTTAGTAAATGTTAAGCTCTGTGTTGTCATTGTACTTTTTCTAAGAGTAATAGCATTTACTAAGCAACTTTATGCATACATTTCAGTAATTAGCAAGATTTTGTCTACAGTACAATTACTACATTTTTATACATACCACCCACTATGTTTACTTTGTTTATATAGAACAGTTTTAGACTGACATAGTTGAAGACAATGTGTTTATATAAGATAATTTTAAAAGTAAATTAATTTAATTGGTACCAGTATCTCAAGCCTTGCTCCAGCCTGCCTCAAGATAGGGGCACACTGGAACAGACTTTAGCAATATTTTTTTTTTATTTTATAAAATTTAGCTAAATTTAACACACAATAACAAATTATTCATACAAGATCACAATATAATGATATATTATGCTCAGAAAAATTCGATTTTTAATATTTAAAAAAATAAAGTGAATAAAAAATATGTTTCAAGATGTTCCCCTTCTCCTACCCTTTGCAATAATAGTTTGTAACAGACATAGAAGAAAACACTTGAAATCTGTGGTATGAAATAACAATAAATAAAGTATCTATACATCTATACCACAAGCAAAAAGGTGAAAGGAAGCTTCTCGAGTGTCTACATGTTAGAACAATACTATTACTCTCAGGAAGGTTACATTCTGTCATAACAATTCAATGCCGAAAGTCTTTGTTTAATCTGGTACTTATTTCGTTGCATAATAAATTCATGGTTATTTAGGGGTCTTCACCTCTTAAGGGTTATCCAACGAGTCATGAAGTTTTTCAATATACAGTATTAAAACTAATTTATTAAACTTTTACAAAATGCTTTATTACTTCAAATAGTATGTCACAGCAGACTTTGTAAATTTACAAATTATTTCATACAAATTGTGTCTAACAGTAATCAAAAATATTCTCTAAAGATAAAAACAGGTATTTATTTCTAAATGAAAATATTAATCACATTTACTTACTAAGCAAGAAGAGAACTAATATTAAATTTAAAGATTAGTTTCTCCCGCTGATTATGAGTGAATACAGTGCTTGTCAGAAGACACCTAGCATCCCAAACGTTTCGTGTATATAAACACCTCATGTACTCACTTTTGTCTCAATTTCATTAATATTTGTAGTCATTATTCGTGACAAATTTCACCTATATTATAATTGTTTCAGTAATACAAGCTTGCTAACTAACTACAACCTGAAATGCAAAGCTACCATATAGCAAAATTATAAGTGTTTATACTTTCAAGTGTAATTTATTTTTTCCACTTCTATTGCCGTAAGTATGCTGTTATTAGTTTGTTTACAGGAAGTAAATGGATTTTACCGCGGTAATATTAGTTGTTATTGATGACGGGATGTACAGTGTGGGATTCACCTCACCAGCCCTGACCAGAGGGGAACAACATAGGGAAAGCTGGTAGTGGGGATGTAATGGAACTAATAAGAAGTGGTGACAAGCTGTCTGACCATTCAGCTACTGCATGGGTTAATACAGATATACTGATTTGCTAATTTTTTTATGAGGCTTGTACTGTAGACATTATCGTTCCGGAAGCTGGTGAATAGGGGCGTAGTTTCAAGTAGCTTTGGAATGAGTAACATTTGATGCATTCCTTTTGCAGTCTTCATAGGACCAGTGAGGTGAATCCCATATAATAAGTCACATTACTTCCCTAGGGAAGTAAGTAAAAATGTTTTGTTCAACAGTCACATAGCAACAAATAAAAAATACTCGAAAGTCAACGATCTTCTGAACAGTTTTGGTAATAAATTATGTAAAATGAATAAATATATTTTATTACGTAAAATGTGGGAGTGGAAAAAGCATCAGACTATATGCCATTCGTGAGTTAAGTAGAAATTGCTAGTCTCAGACTACTTAATTGCATTGTCCTCGACTACTACTTAACTGCCCTTAATACATACCTAACTGTAAGTATGGTATTTATGTTCTCTGAATACAAGGGCTGACAATATACTGAAACATGTGGTAGAATAATAATGTTAGGACAAAAAACAGGAATTTAATAATTCCATTGTTAATGAAAATTAATAACTAGAGCCCGGAATTTTAGGTGCTAAAAGTTAAGGATGACACTGAGTGTAGATGAATGGATGTAGTGCCAGTGAGGAAGGTTTTAAGCCTAGTTCACAGGAGTCTGATATTAATAATAGACAACAGAGTCACAAGGACTCGGTAATGTATCTTTTAAACCGTGCGCTAATCTGTAAGTGGTAGTTAAGAGGATTAGAGACCTTTAACGGTACCGTAAGGAAAATACTGAATGACAAGAATGATGTGTCAAAGAAATGGGGGCATGGCTTCTATTTTATAAACTATACTGAGGAACAATATTAACTTTTAGCACCTAAACTTCTGGGCTCTATTAATAACGCTTTTGAATGAACTAAATAAACTTTTATTGTGAATTCTGATGTATTCTCTTCCCTAATCATATAGCAATTAAACTGATTAATTTCCATTATAGAAACTAGACGAGTGATAACTCTAATCTTATAATTATTGAAATATTTGATACACGAACAAACTTTCAGTAAAGGTTGGCCGGTATTATGTTCAGTGCAGAGTAGTCGCTATACAGACGAGGTTACTCCTTTCATTTCAGTGATGCAACACAATACAAATTGACAATATGTCACAAGGTTCTGAAGGTAGTAAGGATATTTAATCTTAATCGCATTACTGACACAACTAAAGGAGAAGACTGAAGTACGGTTTCAAGATGTAGCTAAATTTGAAAAGAGTTTCAAGTGTTCGCAACCTTATTATCAGTGGATTAACACGATGTTCAAAATTAACAATCAGAAGTAACTGATTTGCAAAATGATACTGAATTAAGAGATCAGTTTCAAAGCAGACTGCGTAGTAAATTGCACTTATATTCACATTTTCGCAGAGAAAGTTTTCTCAGACTGCACAGACACATTATTCCAAACGAACAAAATAAAGCAATAAATATTGTATCTTAGGAATAAAGTTTCTTCAAATTAAGAAGCATTATTATAATTATCTTGATTTCAAAGCCTACAGAATTGTTTAACTATTGAATAAAATGTTAATATGTGTTAATTGTAATGTCTTTCAAGGGTACAGTCTGATTTTCAACATTACACATTACTCCATGCTGGTTATTCTATTGCAAAACTGTTATAATTTTCAAAATTTCAAACATCAGAAAATACGGACTATGTAAAAATTAATTTCTGCTAAAAGCATATATACTATTTGTGCACAGAAAATGCAAATTATTAGTTATCAACTGCGCACTTGAGTCGAGCACGTCACTGTCACAGATTCGTATAGGCTATGCAAGGTGTATAAGCGGAGTACGAAGGGAACCACCTCAGTGCTACTTTAGCCCAGACTTCTTTCAAAAACGCAATGAAAATATCAGGTTGATTTACATTTGAATTAAATGAATTAAATTTAGTTCAGTGTAGTTTAGCCTAGTATCTTGTAGGCTATAGAGTACATTAATACAATAATTACAGGATAAATTATTAAACTTTCTATGTAGACTGTATAGCACCACCTGATTGAAATTCGCTTCGTTGGTATATAGCCCAATCAAGTTGTTTTGTTACATTTACAGAGCAGTGAAAGAGTTGTAATATGTTCACAGTCTTGTAAAACATTGTTGAAAGTTATTTAACTTTGTGTAACTGTTGAAACTGATTGTATTATCAACAGTTTTGTGTAAAAAAAAAATCACTGGCACACGTATTCTGGATGCTTCTAAAATAACAACAAATACATGTAAAATCTCAGTTCTCATCTCGATTAGTAAGCAAGACACAATAAATACTATAGTTTTATAATTTCTTTCCACACTTTAGTCTGTGTACAAATTATCAGTTCAGTACATTGATTCTGAATTTCGCCTTATATTACATATCACGATGCCTCGGTCTTCCCCTGTCTGGCTCTCTTATTCTTTCTTGGTCCCTCATTCTGTCTTGATCCCTCGACCTTTCCTGCTCTCTGTCTCTACGACGAGTATCCCTCTCCTGGTCACCTCCGCGATTAGTTCGTGGGTGATCCCTATCTCGATGAGCTGGTCTACCGGCTGGTGATTTGGAACGATGTCTCCTCTCTCTGCTTCTACTCCTACGAACCTTTTTCTCTCTTTCTTGGCGATTTCTTTCTCGGTCCCTACTTCGTCTTCTTTCACGATCTCTATTTCTTTCACGCGAAGCGCTCCTTCGACGTGATGGAGATGTTCGACGGCCTTTTTCTTCTCGACCGCGAGGCCAATGTGTTTCCACAGCTACCGGCACTTCCACAGGCTTCACAATTTCTTCTTCATCCCCAGAGGATTCAATACCCTCATCAAGATCGTCCTCCAGAGCAGAGATTTTGGGTTCAAGTTCGTTGTTTTCCTCCAAAACATGCCGCTTTTGTATTCTTGGTAAAATGACATCGCACAGCCTTTCTTCACGCAAAAGCTCATCTATAAATTCGTCCATGTGTATGAGCTCAAACTGACCTTGCCGGTTCTGCCTTCGAAGTTTTCTACTGTCGTTAAACAACGGTTCCAAATACTTGTAACAGTCCAATGATGTACCCACAAGCCGCATATAAATTGCACCCAAAGCACGGACGTATTTGAATTCTTCATTCTTTATAAACTCAACAATTATATCTTTTTCAGGTTGAATTTGCAACATTTTCAACACTAAACACAGAAAAGGTGTCGGTTTTATGTTACCTCCGTAAACACCACCAATAAACCTCAGTTCCATAGCCTTATCGACCAATAACTCGGCACTTAAGGCAAAACATTCTTCTTTCCAGTACTTGCAGTCATAGATTCTAGATCTTATTATTTTCTCAATCAAATATTGTGGATTTGTGCCGCGAACAGACTTAGCGTCCTTCACCGTGCGGTTCGCCATATTTAAAAACACAGCCTTCTATTTGCTATTGTCAACAAACTTTCGACTTCTCGTTTATGACTGTTCTTTTAGAATGAAAACATATATCATAGCATAACCCGTAAACGTCAAAGCTTTAATCGTCCAACACAGATAGCAGCACAGACAGTTCTGGAGGTAGCGCCATCTAACGGCAAAGTTTATAAATATTATTAATGCCGATTCTTTATTAAATCCTAAGCCATTTACGGTATTTCGATCGGGTAACTAAAGCGCTTTCAGAATAAGTCGGAGCTAGTTCACTCCGGTCCGTGATTATGGAGATTTGTTGGGATGTCACAGTGGAACCGGAACCGGGCTTGCCCAACACCAGTTATAAATCGGGAGTACACGGGGGATCGAACCCGGGTACACAGGATTATAAGTCCAGCGCTCTAGTCGCGTGACTACAGACCACCGTGGTAGCTTTTAATGTATGAAGTTAGTTGTGATACTCCATATCAGAATCTACCTAATGCAACGGCAAAATAATAAAAATGCATGTTTTCAAGTTCGCTAGAGACGCACGTGTTTTCGCTTAGTAATGTAACAAGTCTTTCTACAGTGTTATTAATCGATGAAGAGAAAATATTTTGCTCAAACTGGAGCAAACATAGCTTACACGTATTAATTTCAAGATTGGATTTATTTTTTAAATTTATTTATTTAATTCACAAACATAGTTTACGCGTAGTCATTTCAACATTGGGTTTATTTATTTATTTATTTACTTATTTATTCATTTATATACAAAATAAAACAAGGAAAATTTTAAGAAATTCATTATTGCATATTTCGACGTTACAACAACAGCTGCTACCGGTAAAAATGAACTGTGGCGGTTCTTTAGGTTAAATGCCTTTGTGCGAGATCGTGCGTATTTGCTTGCTTTCCGCACAAAACCAATACGCGGTAAGTGTGAAATACCACATTCAGTATTCCCAACGTAACACACAACAATTTCCCTATTCTTACCGCTTAAGCGTCATATTCATTTTACTGCTTTAGGCTTTTAACATATTATTTTTAAAGACGTTCAATATAGTAATAATCAGGGAAAGGATTTATATGTAAATACATATTTACTTATAAAGCTAATATAATTTATATTTTGCATTATCTTTATGTTTCACAATGTGTAGGGTTGAAAAATCCTACTTTTATTTTCCATATTTTTCCATATTTTAGAGTTTAGTACATATTTTCGTTAATTTCCATATATTTTCCATATTTCATATAAAACAGTCCATATTATATTAGGTTTAACAATAAAACAAAACAAAATTCCATTAACTTTTAAAAATACATTTCAACAATAGAGATTTAAACACATGTTCAGTAATCCCTTTAACATCAGAGTTATTTGAAAATTAGCAGTCCTATCAACAATGGGAAAGTAAGTTACAAAACTGTATTAATTTAATTTAAAATTTTTAACAGACTTCAGTTGTGCAGCTCAACAGTTAAATGCCAGTCAGAGTACACATAGGTTCAGTTTTGTAAATCATACTATAAAGACGGTAAATATGCCAAAAGTACGTCATTCAGTCAATTTAAAATCAAAACTAACAAGTTACATTTCAGAATTTAAAGAAGATGGTTTATCAACTGACAATAAAATATTATTTTGTAATTTGTGTCAGTGTGCAGTATCATCTACACAAAAGTTCCTGGTGCAACAACACATTACAACTAGTAAACATCAGGCCAACAAACAACTAAATTCCAAGCAGAGACAATTGTTTTTAACACAACCAACAACATCGAATGTAAGATCTGAGTTTAACATCGACCTGTGCCGTTCTCTCATCTCTGCTGATATTCCTCTCTACAAACTAAAGAATAAGGTCTTCAGGGAATTCCTTGAAAAATATACTCAACATACAATCCCGGATGAGTCAACACTTAGGAAGACGTATGCTCCATCCATCTACGATGAGACAATACAGAAGATAAGAGATGAAATTAAAGATAGTTCAATTTGGGTTTCCATTGATGAGACTCCCGACAAAGAAGGTAGACTTGTTGGTAATGTAGTTATCGGTTTGTTAAGTGAACAATATTCTGAACGAATTCTTTTACATTGTGATGTTCTAGAAAAGTGCAATAACAAAACTATAGTTAAACTGTTCAACGAAGCTATGGGTATCCTGTGGCCAAAGGGTATTATGTACGATAATGTGTTATTCTTTATTAGCGATGCTGCCCCTTATATGGTCAAAGCTGGACAAGCATTATCTGTTGTATATCCTAAATTGACTCATTTTACTTGTGTGGCGCATGCATTTCATCGTGTGGCAGAAGTGGTCAGAGACAATTTCCCTAAAGTAGATTTGTTGATTTCATCAGTGAAAAAAGTATTTCTCAAAGCTCCCAGTAGAGTTAACGTGTTGAAAGAAATGTACCCTGAAATTCCATTGCCACCAAAGCCAATTTTAACTAGATGGGGTACATGGCTAGAAGCAGTTGAATATTATGCCGAACATATAGACTCTATTAACAATGTTCTCCTTGCATTGGACTCTGAAGATGCAGTCTCAATTGATACTGCGAAAACAGTTACCTGTGACATAAGTGTGAAGAATGACTTAGCTCACATTCAGCATACATTTTCATGCATCATAAAAACGCTCAAAAGTCTCCAAAATAGGCACCTTTCACTATCTGAAAGTTTTGAAATTATAAATAGTACTGTGGAACAACTGAATCGTGGTAGAGGTAAAGTTGCAGATGCAGTAAGAGCTAAGGTGGACACTGTACTTTCAAAAAACCCTGGATATGAAGAACTACAAAAGGTTGTTGCTGTGATGAGTGGTGAATCAACAGTGAAGATTAACTTGGACTTATCCCCAGCAGACATTGTGAAATTGAATTATGTACCAGTTACTTCTTGTGACGTCGAACGCTCTTTTAGTCAGTATAAATCTATCCTCAGAGACAATAGAAGAAGATTCACTTTTCAGCACTTGAAAGAAATGTTTGTAACCTATTGTTATGGTAACAGACAATAAAAATTGTGTTTTGTTGAAACTACATTGGAAGATAAGGTACGTCCATTATATTTTTTGTTTAGTTTGATTAAAATGTACCAATATTTAACGTACATAGTCATTTTTTTATAATTTTAAGTCCATATTTAATTCCATATTTTGGTAAAAATCCATATTTAATTCCATATTTTGGTAAAAATAACTACATATATATTTACATATTTCATATATTTTTAGTCCATATAAATCCGTTCCCTGGTAATAATTATAAATTGGAAACTTACCACTGCAATTTCACCTAAATTGCACTGTTAATTATTGTTTTTAAATATTTGCAAAAATTAAGTAAACTCTAGAACAAATGCTGCCATCTATAGTGCTAATGCTTCAAATTCGACGGAAAATGGAAAATCAATATTCATGCAAAAAAGTTTCACAATAGAAAAAACTGGTGGTGGTGCTCCAGTGACTCTGAATAACTGCACAAATGTGACAATTAATTTTAATGTGCAGAAATAAATCATTTTGTTATAATTTCAATGTATAGAAATAAATAATTTTCTTAAAGTATTAAAATGAAAAATAAATCATTACATAACATTACTGTTTGTTTTAAGTTCGCATTTATAGACTGGGGGGGGGGAAGATAGATGTATATCACGGCCTGCTGCAGTATAGTAAACACAGAAAACATTTTATAGGAACAATGTTGACGATAGATATATTTGTTTTCCAAAGTTGCCGTCATTGAACAGAAACCAAGATGGAGATTTCATTGCAACTAATTAGAAATTCCTCTTTCAGGTATGTAATAAACGATCTTCGCGCAAAATAATGTACGATACACGAGCGCTATGTTTGTTTTCATGTTCTCGGAAATTAAAAAAGCTCAACTACGTTTTGCTTTTTCAATCTTTTCCTCGAACATGAAAACGTCAACATACCGCTCTTGTAACGCATATTACTATTATAACTCTCTTCACGTTCGTGTTAAAGATTTTATATTTTTAGGCAAATTCAGTAATACAAAGTGTAGGGATCTAAGTGTATAAAAGTCATGAAATTTATGTAGCCTAAGCTAATGGCAGGTGCATTCATATGCATCATTGACCCATGAGTTGTCTTACTTCCCAGTATCGGTCGCATTCTCATTAAATAAATAAAGGCGCTGACATAAATCCCGTGCAATTTGCGAAGCTTTAAAAACGCTTAGGGTAAGTGGGAGTAAAGACCCGCACGGGGCAAAGATCCGATTAGTATTTTTTTGGTGAATAAGGCACGACGTTATACAAATATGGCTTTCAGGTAAAACTGTAAAGCTGACTTGAATAATTTCAAGAGAAAAATTGTTCCAAGGCCGCGTATCGAACCCGGGACCTTTGGCTGACCGCGCCAACGCTCTACAGACTGAGCCACTCAGGATACCCGGTCCTGGAACAATTTTTCCCTTGAAAATTATTCAAGGCACGATGTTAGTACCACTGTCTCACTAGCAGGAAGATATTATGGCGGTGGATCACTGAACGCTTAGTTTTTGTTCTCCGTCAAAGAACTATTAAACCAGTGGTCCTCAGCACTCGCTGAAATGGGTGAAGGGTAAGAAGTATATCGTAATATGCACCGTCGTGCAGAAGGGAGAGACAGAAATCATACCCGCCACGGATGCACGCTACTGTAATATCTTATTCGCGAGTAAAAGACGCTAGCCCGAGGATGCACTTGCTGATGACCGCTGTATTAAACCATGAGGTGATATTGTATTTTACATATTTTGATCTAATATTTGCACTTGATATTCTAGCTGATACTCTGCTTATAATAATAGTTTAGGAAAACACTCATTAGTCTACATACTCCAAACAATTGATAAAAATGCCTATGATGCTCATTGGTTTTAACTTATTTTGGATATGAAAAATTGTTCTAACGGATGTGTTGAGGCAAAGCTCCCAATATGTTGTGGGGTAAGAATCTGTATGCGGAACTTTGCCCCATAATTTTAATATTAGGCCTAGAACTGCAATTCTTTTTTTTCGTTTATTTGGAGCATAGTATTTTTACATTGCTCAGTTAATTAAAGAATTTTTCTTTTAGTTTTTACAAAGTATACATTTATTATGATTAATTTATATTATAAACGGTTTTGTTATAAATAATGATTAATTGGGAGTATAAGGGTACAATACATCAGTTATTCATAGATTTCAAAAAGGTATACAAGTCGATTAAGAGAGAAGTTTTATATAATACTCTTATTGAATTTGGTATTTCCAAGAAATTAGTTCGATTAATTAAAATGTGTCTCAGTGAAACTTACAGCAGAGTGTGTATAGGCCACTTTCTATCTGATGTTTTTCCATTTCAGTGCTGGCTGAAGGAAGGAGATGCACTATTGCCTTTACTTTTTAACTTTGCTCTAGGATATGCCATTAGGAAAATCCAGGTTACAGACAGGATTTGGAATTAAACGGGTTACATCAGCTGCTTGTCTATGCGGATGACGTGAATAATAATGTATATTAGGAGAAAATCCACGGGAATATTACTTGAAGCAAGTAAAGAGATGGGTTTGGAATTAAATCCCGAAAAGACAAATTAGGCCTATTGATTATGTCTCGTGACCAGAACATAGTACGAAATGGAAATATAGATATTGAAAATTTATCCTTTGAAAAGGTGGAGAAGTTCAAATATCCTGAAGCAACAGTAACAAATATAAATGACACGGAGGAAGTTAAACGCAGAATAAATATGAGAAATGCTTGTTATTATTCGGTTGAGAAGTTTTTGTCATCTCATCTGTTCTCAAAAACCTGAAAGTTAGAATTTATAAAACAGTTATATTACCGGTTGTTCTATATGGTTGTGGAACAGGGGCTAAAGGTGTCCGAGAATAAGGTGTTAAGGAAAATATTTGTGGCTATGACGGATGAAGTTACAGGAGAATGGAGAGAGTTACACAACGCAAAACTGCACGCATTGTATTCTTCACCTGATATAATTAGAAATATCAAATCCAGACGTTTGAGCTGGACAGGGCATGCAGCACGTATGGGGGAATCCAGAAATGCATATAGAGTGATAGTTGGGAAGCCGGAGGGAAAAAAACCGAGACCGGGGCATAGATGGGAGGATAATATAAAAATTGATTTGAGGGAGGTGGGATATGATGGTAGAGACTGGATTAATCTTGCTCAGGATAGGGACCTATGGCGGGCTTATGTGAGGGCGGCAATGAACCTCCGGGTTCCTTAAAAGCCGTAAGTAAGTAAATAAGTAAGTATACTCTAATTGTAATATATTTTACTATAATTGAGCGAATGAGTGGAAGAAGCTATGACGGAGTTCAGGGTTACAGGAATGTGGCCTTTGAATTGTCATATTTTCATAGAAGAAGATTTTCTTCCAGCAGAAGTGACCGACCAAATAAATAATGTAGATCAAGATGGTCAAATAGGAAGTTAGAAGAAATGAAAACAAGGAACAAGCAAAGAAAAAACCAAGAAGAGTTTATTCAAAAACTTCAAACAAGTTAGGCCAAGCTAAATTGAAAACTAAAACAAAGAAACCAGAACAAAACCTACAAGCTAAGAATTCAGATAGGCCTACTGATGATGATTGTCTTGGATGCGGAACCTCATATGAAGATCCACTTATTGAAGACTGGATACAATATAAAGTGTGCAGAGAATGCAGGCATGAGAATTGTAAGAAATTATAAGAGAGTTTATTTTGTGACTTTTGTTCAATAATTAATTTCTGGAAACAAATATTTTTACAAATAGGCCTGTGCCTATTAGTCTATTCTTTTGTTAATCAAATAGGCTAGGCTGTATTTTTCTTAAACCATAGACTACAGAATAACACTACAAAAGAAAGAGAGAAACAGAGTATTAGGGCCTACTCCTTAGACCTAATTTTGTTTAGTAGGCTGTCTGTGACGAATTATCAAGGATTAATCTGATTTTGTAATAACTGTACTATAGGCCTAATAATAATAATTTCTATTGTCCATGTATCCGTAGTTTTAAGTATCATGCCACTGTGCAATTTTTATATTGCAAAATAATTTATTCTCGATTTTTGGAGGATCTTTAATTAAACTGTTGTTTTTCGAATCTCTGCACTTTCATTTTAAGATATTTTCTTATGCTTCTTGACCTGCGGATCACTGCCCCATGAGTTCGGATATTTATCCCAAGGAACATCCGAATTTACAATTTTTTGTTTTTATTTCGTAAACGATAGAATTTTTGTAACTGAAAGGTTATTAATAGATCCTTTTGTTATTTAGACATGTCTTCAGGCTCTACACATAAAAAGACTTTCACATATTAATGGCTGAGAACCAGACCGTTCTAAGTCCAACTTTTTATAAGAAAGAAATCTGTGTTTCATTGTGTTCCAGTTCTTGTCTGCAATATGAATCGAACAAAATTGTAAATATTCCTCTCCATAAGGTTGCTATGAAGCTATTCCAAATTGTTTCATGAAGCTTTGAATGTCAGGAGCTTAAAATAGCTCTTCTGAAAAGAAAAATAGTAAAATGGAGTTAGAACAGTCTGGTTCTGAGCCATCGATATATTATTAAAATATGTATTTATTTATTTACTTATTCATTTATTTCTTATCAATATAGTCTGAATATGGCAGATTTTATGCATTACAGTTCAAATCCGTCATTCCCATATCAAATACAAATATAACATAGACCTATAGTTTCACTAGTACTGTGAACAACGTAACAACGTCTTAGTTTAACAACTCTGCTAATAACAGTTTAGTACTATTCAATACCATATATCTACTGAATTCTCTTTGACCAAGACTATTTCTTTGACAGCTCTAAAATATTCAATCTATCTTCTGAGAAATCACATATATAAAGTAAATTAATAACACGATAATAATAATAATAATAATAATAATAATAATAATAATAATAATAATAATAATAATAATATAATAAACTCGCTATTCACTATATTTATTATTCCTAAATGTTTTATTATTATTATTATTATTATTATTATTATTCATCGTTTCCATTGTTTACTTAACTATTCAACAGATTACTAATTTGGTTACTTCTTAACTAATAGTTTTTGTAGAGTGAAGAATAACTCTCACATTATAATCTGTCTTCACATTGTTCTTTTATCTTCTTTTCCCATCTAATTTTGACTCTGAACAGAAATTTACCTAAATTATTAAGCTTGATCATGATTAACGACCCACTTGGTTTTATGAAAGATATCTTCTCGTTTATCTTCAAAAATTTATTTTCTATTCCGCTAATTCTGAGGTCATTTGTCGCTGTGGATTTTAAGAGCATATGGATTGCATCTTCAAAACATCCGCATAGAGGACAAATATCTTTACTCACATGACCTTTTCTATTTATGAGTCTCCAAATACCTAATCTCCACCAGGCTAATCCTACTCTCAATTCTCTTGATGTTAAAATATAGTAAATTCCAAACAAATTTAAATATGGATTTTTACCCCCACCTACCCTACCGGTCTGAGTGACCGATGCTGTCCTTTTAATGTTAAACATAGTACTGTTTTATGAAAAATGTATAACAATTAATCACATTATGTCTTTCAGTAAAATATACTGTTGTAAGTTTAATTCCATAGACGTTTTACAAAAACTCCGCTGCAAACCCTGCTTTATGTACAAATAAATCATCATTATCTGCTAATTGAACGAATCTATTGACAAATTTGACTCGAATAGAAAAGATTTGCTGATGATATGGCGTTGTTAGCAGAAGAGGAAATGATACTAAAATATATGCTACTGGAGCTAAATGACAGCTGTGAGAAGTGTGGGATGAAGATAAATGCAAATAAGACGAAGAGCATGGTCATAGGAAGAAAAATACAGAAGATAAAATTAAGAATTCTAAATGAGGCAGTAGAGCAATTGAATAGCTTCATATGCTTGCGGTGTATTATAGGCAGAAACATGAGCTGCTGCCAAGAAGTCAAGAGGGGGGATAGCAATGACCAAGGAAGCTTTTAATAGAAAAGAATGCATTTTCTGCGGAACTCTGGAAAAAGAACTAAGAAAGCGACTAGTGAAGTGCTTTTTATGGAGTGTGGCATTGTATGGGGCAGAAACATGGACATTACAACGAAGTGAAGAGAAGCGAATAGAAGCATTTGGAATGTGGATATGGAGAAGAATGGAGCGTGAGAAGTGGACAGACAGAATAAGAAATGAAGCTGTGTTGGAAAAAGTGGGTGAAGAAAGAATGTTGCTGAAACTGATCAGGAAGAGGAAAATGAATTGGTTGGGTCACTGACTGAGAAGAAACTGCTTACTGGAAGGAATGGTGAACGGGAGAAGAGTTCGGGGTAGAAGAAGATATCCGATCATAGACGACATTAAGATATAGGGATCATATGAGGAAACGAAGAGGAAGGCAGAACATAGAAATATTGGAGAAAGCTGGGTTTGCAGTGAAAGACCTGCCCTTGGGCAGAACACTAAATGAATGAATAGAAAAGAACATTTGCTTGCAAACTTATATTTAAAAAAAGTGCATTACTCATGGTTATTGAGATACATAATTTTCTAATTTTTCTCAATATCTAGAATTACGCATTTAGCAGGTTTTGACGGGGACCCCAACGTATAGATAATTATACAGTATAGACACTTCGCGTCGGTACCTTTGATGTAGCAGGACTGATTTCAATGACCTTCAAACCAGTTTGAGCGTGAGATTCTGCTTTCTCCCTGGAATTGGCACTGACATCACGCCAGCTAGCAGTCGACACAGCGGAAATATAACACATACAATTAATACATCTAGGTACATTACTGTATGTAGGCCTACTCAAATAAAATAAACTGGACCCATGAAATAATAAATCCGTCATTAACTGTAATGTCTAGACTCTAGAGTTCCTTTATAATGAGAGTTGAGACGTTGACCCCAACAATTAAAATAGGTAGCCTAATGATTTGTTAGCACTGAAAATGGAAAAACAAAACCCCTATGAGAAGTAAAACCATATACCTATATTATATTGTATACAAATATTAAACGAATTTGATACATAATTTTATAATGTATTATATTTAAAATATAAAAAAAAATATTATTACAACCAGTTTGTCACTGAGAAATAAGGAAAAGCTGTTAACTTGAATTTATTTGGAGCAAAGCGTTACTGGATTATGCAAAAAGGTAGGCGATGTTTGGATCCTGTGTCTCAACTCTATTCTCAATTATTATCTTAGCGTGTGCCAGAGTCCGTGGATATCCAGAGTACCGCAATCGTTTGAGCCGGCAAATGCCGACAAATCCGCCATTGTTAGTCCAGAGCGCGCTCTGCAGTATACAGTTGCATAGGGAAAGAATGTAATTTAAATGCAAAAAAATGCAATGCTGCTGTGTTCAGAACTGTTCACAGAGAACTGAAAAAAGCGCACATTTGTTTTCTCTGTGACAAGGAGAAAGAAATAAGGAAAAAGGAAAGAAGTGACTATAAATATAAAAAGGAACGATCCGCTACCTAAGCGAGCATACATTGTGAGATTAATAAATGACTGTATTTTGATATTTATTTTTTCAAAATTTGGGCCCCAAAATATTTTTATAAAACTAATCTAGAATTTAAGTTGATTCAGCAATGATATTTCTACGTTAAACAAATGAAAGTCACGTACCAATTAGTATCAGTGTCAAAATTTTACCATCTTCTCCCTTTCAAATCAAGCATTTCTGAATTTAATCCTATTTGCTATTTGCAAGAATGACATAATATATTTGTGAAGTTCTGAATTTATTCTTGAGACAAGATTGTATTGTTTGGCTCGATTAGAAAATACAAAGACCGTAGAAACTAGAAACCCTATTAAGGTTATACTGATGTGAAATTTCAATTTTCTAAACTATTCTAAGTAGATCTATGAAATTTTGTACTTTTAATTTGTAATTTTAAATTGTGCAAATTTAGATTTTCAAAAATTGCTACTATTTTGGCCAAAATTTTTGTCTACATACGTGTCAGACCTTCAGAAACGAAACTTACTATACAATTTTCCTCTTTATTTTACTAAAAAATAATTAAACATATTTAATGCACTAAAACTGTAAAAACAGAAAAATTCAACTCGAGCGTAAAAAACTTAATATTAAAAAATACCTCTTCTGGCTTATATGCATAGAATATATAAGCAGGCAGTACATCTCACTTGACGATATGTGTCAGAGGAAGACAATTGTTTGTAAGTATCTGAAGTGTGATTAGTGGAATATGTAGTTAATCGGCGAAGTATGCATTGGAGGGGGAAAGAAACTTGCCACCCTACCCCATTATCTCCTGGCCTAGTTTTCTCATGAGTGGTGCCTTATTGGTGATACTTATGAGGTTCAAATCTGTCTTCGGACAATTGACTAAACAACAAGAACAACAAAAAAAATGAGTGTTAGGTATAATACTGATAGTAAGTTTTGTTAAGAACATATTCAAAAACCTCTACAAAAAACCATGCATGTAGTACAGAATCTGTAGAAAGAGTAGCATTTTTAGCAATGCAAAATTTACAGAAAATTAAAGTGGAGAAAATTGACTTCAAAAGTTTGGGATAATAATAATTAACCAGGTCTCTGTCTTTTTTATTTTCTAGGCATTTTGAAACATATAGAACTATCATATTATATACAGAACTTATCCTTATATACACAACCACGCTGTGCATACCTAACCGACATGTAATCTTATGAAAACACTGTAACAGATAAATATTATTTACAAATCACTATAGACTGTAGACACTATTATAACACTAACATTAAAACTGTTAGAAACTTGCAAATATTTCTTGTATCACAAGCAAAAACCAAGCATGGAAAACACGTTGCTATGGCTACTAGCAAGAAGTGGAATTTTCCTTTAGACAAGAGTTGTGCTCTCCTTTGTAACTGAATAGCTTTTAAAGGAAAGCAGCCTTTGAAGTAGGCCTAATACCTGTTGGATTCTATGAAGAAATATTTCGAGAAGTCGAGAAGCTACATTGGCTCAATCGGAAATCTAATATAATAAATAATGTTTGAAATATAACGTAATTTCCAAAATGGTCGCAGAATTCAGAGTAGGGGTCGTGGACGGAGAATTTAAATTAACAGTCAGAGCTCGCAGCCGTTTAAAACGTGACCCTAAACAGCTGATAGACCGGTCGTATGGTCATGAAAATTGGCAGAGGGCATCTTTAGATCATAAATGAATTTTTAAAGATAAAAACAAAGAAACTATTTTTTTTACCAAAAATGACAAAATCTCACGTCAGTGTATCCTTGGGGACATTATAATGAAATTACTTACATACTTTTAAAGCTAAACTCACAAAATGTTTATCACTAGTACTCGTATATCTGGTTGATAATAACACATGTACAAACTTTCGTCTCTCTCTATGATAAGTGGTTTGCACTTTATTAATAACTTAATTATATAGTGTATTGCTTAATGCAAAAAGTCTCTTGCGTCACAATTTACATAATTTTTATTGATATTCACTTATAAGATTCTTTATATACATTGGAACAAACATTACTATTGGAATTTTCTGTACAGCGAATGGGTAAATTACTAGGAATTTTTATGACTATTAATTTTTTTTATTTACTAAAAAATTCTAGCAATTTACTTATTAATTTTACAGCAAAACCTTATAGTAAGCTTTGATTCCATGTATGTAAGGAGCCATGTAAGTGAAAATCACTTAAGAATAATGTCAATTGTAGTGCGACTTTTTATATAAAGCGGTTCAATATTTTAATAAAATAATTAATAAACTGCGAACCACGTATCATAG